>NC_066847.1:26124836-26426503 GCF_001640805.2 Lates calcarifer | reverse complement strand
GGCAGAGGGGAAAAGTAATTTTCTTCTCCTGTCTATCCATTCTTTTGGTGGGCTTCTCCCACTTTTTGCTGTGTACTTTCATAAAGCTTATAATTATCTTGGTGAGAGCCCCTCAAGTGAGAACGAATGGAGTCTTTGTACCCTTCTCTCTTCAGCCCTCTCCTGTTTCTAGGAAGGAGGAAGTCGTATTAACATTTGGTCTTTCCCTTTTACAGATGCAGTGAGAAAGCCAGATGTGTCTCTAAAAAAAAAAAAACCTTTCAACAATGTAATTTACAAACGCATTGTTGGAATCACTGCTGAGCATGTCAGAACAGGACAGGAGGATAATACAATGAACTTTCATCTAACATTTACTGTTTATCCTTTACTAATTGGCAAATTAGCCAGTTTAAATGTTTAATTTTATTTGTATGTGAGATGTGAAGTGCTATGGTGCAAAACTAGAGACTCAGAGAAATGCAACATTCTAATTGTCTTACTGTATTGTTACTCCTTTTTAAAGAAACATATAATAGAAATTCATTACCGGTTCAGTGACTATCACCAGCTGACCAGGCAAGGCCAATAGCAACATCTTTACAGACCTGGCAGCAGAGATCACTGCTTTAGGGTCAAACTCCCTCCCTGCACCATCTATCCAAAACCTTCCTCCACTCACTCACCCACCCCGTCCCTCCATCCCTCTGACCTCCATCCCCAACTCTTCTGGCTGATTACTCCTAATGTAATTTTAATTAAAAACTGTGGTGTCAAAGGGTTTAGCCTGCCTGAGAAGCGGGTGCAGATTGTGGCACAGTGGCAGACCCCTTCACTTGCTTGAAAGGAAATGCATCCTGACATTGCTCGGGTGGTGCCAGCATGACCAGAGCCAGGTTAAGCAAAAAGGCTTTCTGGCCCATTTACATAGATATCATTGTATAACTTTTCTCTAAGGAAGTGAGTCAATTGTCTGGAGAAAATGGAATTCCAAAAATGTGGTTTATTTCAATTATTGTAAAATGAGTTGTATGCTTTTTACCTATAGATATCTGGTTATTTAATTATATACTGTAAGACATACTAAATACTATAGTTTGGTGTACACCAGTACTATTAATGCTCCATGCCTGTACCAGTTGAGCTGTAAATTGTTACCATCATATTTTTTTTATTTTTAAATCAGTATCCTTTCTTTTATGTGATGCATATCAGGTCTGGTTAAAGGGCTGAGCTAAATGAACAAAATAGGAAGGCAGAGGGACTGATGGTGACGTAAAAATATTTGATTTTTGGAAGACAAAAGAAGCTTGTGCTTTCTTTATCAGAGTATCAGATCACCACCACTATTTTAGCAAATTATTTACAATCCTGAATCAGATAATTAATCAGCACACAAAAAACAGCTAAAAGAGAAGGTGAACCCACCAAGCTGTGACTCATTCCTATATCAAGATACACTTAGTTGACATTGACAGTAATTGGCACTTTGAAATTTCACAGGGGTGACCTGAGGAAGGCGCCCCACAGCAGGACTCAACAGCAGAGGTCTGCCTGTAGGTTTGTAATCCCCTCACCCGAGCTGTTGGATTATCTGCTCTCCATCGACCCTGAAGAGGCTCCCCGTGGCTCGGGCTTAAATACTCTCTAAAATCTCATCTCCACACCCCATCTGCCGGCCGAGTAACGTCTTGGAAGTCACAGATACGGAGGAGAGGGGACTGAGGCAGCAGAGCAGATGAGGGAACTGGGACACACCTCCTCCCTCTCACTGTGGCTCAGTGCAACAGAGAGAAGGAGCCTCTAAGAAAATACACTATCTGGCTTTTGCAATATGCTCATAAAAAATGACTTTAAGATTCTTTCCACTGTGGTACAAGTCAAAATCCGTCTTTACACTTGTTGCAATAAAGGCTTTATCTCCCATGTTGCAACAGATTGTCCTCCACCTCAGTCCATTTATTGGATTCCCCATTCTTATTCTTTCATAAATAAGATATATAAATCATACATCAATAGATGGTTTTCTGGAGATTCACAAGTACAAGAGGTGTCAGTGTTGATGACCCTTTAACATTCTCTGACAGGGACGTTGTTTTGTGGCTGTCAGTGGACAGTTGGAAGAGCTGGTGGTTGGCCCTGATCAGTGAGGCATGTAGTAAGAGGGTTTAACTTTGCTAACCTCCTTCTGCCAGGTTCATGGGGCCCTGCTGCTCTGGTAATATTGGATCAGTGTTGGGAGCCCGTGCTTCTGCCATATCAGCCAGCATGCTACCTGGGGTAGTGAGTGCTTTCCACTATAGAGCCAACTGGACTTGGTCAGGGCTTAGCTACTGTATTATCTTCTGTACTCTTGAAATTCCCCAAATATAGAAATTATGTGGCGTTTTCCCATCTTGCACAGTATTTTATAGAGTAGGATAATGTTTGAAAGGCACACTACATAAGATCTTTTATTCTTGCATTACACAAAAGGACAATAACATATGTGGGAGTCTAACAAGGTTGCTAATTAATAACTGGGGATCAACAAATACCTCCCATGGTGTTAAGATTTCCACGTGTAAAAGCTGACTTTCCAGCTTGCGCCCTGTTCAATGCTATATTTACTTTTTCAGTTATTGATTTTGACAGTGCAGTGAACAGTGAATAGAGCAACAAATTGTTTTGAAGTGTTCAGGGTTGATGTTACCACTAGCAGCAGGTGAAAAGGGAAAGTTTTGTCTCAAAGAATAATCAGGAATGGATTGGTAAAACTACCTGGATATTTAACAGTTTGACTAGTTCTGCACTCTGCCAGAGATTTTCTTTATTTTATATTTTACAGCATATGAAAGAGTTCACACTAAGTAAGCACCTGGTGCTTCTGTGTATTTGATTTCTTTTTGCTGATATTTTGGTTGAAAAAAGAACATAAAGGAAAGGAAAGGGATGTTTATTTTTTTAATTAAGGGTTGAGCAGAGTGGTGAGAACAGTGTTTAGTGGTTAGACAATGCTGACAGAAAAAAAAATGAAGTCTGAGAAAAAAGCAGCAGAAAACTGAATTTGAAACACTGTTACAGTATAGCCTTTTTCTCAATAGAGGATCCTACAATGAATTAACTGCTTTTTTTTATTTTTTTATTTCTGCCACTTTGTCTTAAATACTGCATTTATAATTGTGTGCTCACTTGCATTTGTGAAGAACTGGAACAAAATTAAGTTAAGTTGCCCAAAAGCATCACATTTTGTTTGTAGGCCAAATTTGTATTTCTTTTGTAACATTTCTTCATCATTAAAGATTGCCATTGTGCCTTTGTTCACAATGATTTTTTCTTTTTACTTTATAATGAAAATATGACTCTTACATCTTTGCTGCAAGTTACCATTCACTGTGCCAAGGACCTGTTGAGAATGTAAATTTCAAATTTTTGTGAAGTGCAGACTTTCTTACCCTTTTTTGCAGAGACATCTTATTGGCAGTGTGAAAATATCAAAATAAAGCCCACGTGTTGTCAAGTATTCAAGAGATATTAAAATATTGTTTTACTCAGATTTGGTTCAATGATTGTGCAATCATTCGTATGAGCTCCGCTTGGCCTTGTTGTGTATATTTGGCTCATGCTGCAGTTTGGGGAGATCTGCTGATATTAAAATCTGCAGATGCCCACCTGTTGTCAGGAGGGATTGAAACAGAAGAGTGTGCTGTCTGGGGGGCATTTGGTTTGGGCTTGGAGATGTGTGTGTCCATCTGTCTACGTGTCAAAGTCTAAGGTAACACACATACACACACAAAAGAAAAGCATGTGCAGTGCATACAGGTGATGGCTTGTGTTCTCTGTTTGTCAAGAGTCTTTTTTCTTCTTGTAGATATCATTGTTTTTTCTCTGGCCTTTGATTTTCAGATAAAAAGACTATGCTCCTCCACAGAGGAAAGTGGCAGCTTTAGCGTTTGTAAGGTCAGAGAGCTGTGAGAACTTCAGGCAGACAGGCTCCCCTCTGCTGGTGGTGTGTGTGTGTGGGTGAGAGTGAGTTGTGAAGGCGCACTGGGTGTGTATGTGTGTGTGTGGTTTGGATGTGGAGGTGGGTAGCATGTGCCTGTTTCTTATTGTAGTCTATAGTTTAACTGTACGTGTGAAGATTGTCTTTTGCTTCAAGGTGTGTGCGGGTCTGTGAGTGTGTACCTGTCGCTTTGATTGAACAGGTGGGGCCTCTTTGCATGGGATCTAGACAGCCGGTTCGCGACACAGCTGACTGTGGTCAGACTTACTGTGCTCAACATGCAGGCTGGGTGTAGGTTCAGATACATTGTGGTTGGATGTTGATATACTTTCAGTATTTTGAATTTTGTTACCATTTTACTCACATTTTATTTCACTTTTGACAGTTCATTCAAACATTTCATTTCATTTCCATTCAGACGTTTTTTTTAATGTGGAAATATTGTTCAGTTTCTCCCTTTGATTTACTGCTTTGACCTGCAGCCTACCTCACATGGGAGTTTAACATCAAATGACATGGGACATTTGACTGAAAGAATTTCAACAATTACTTCATAATAATCTATACAAATATTACATGACTTTTTTACAGTAGAAATTTGACCTATCATATTAGGAAAAGCACAGGTGTTACTAATAACATTAATGACAGCACTGCCAAGACAGTGTGACAGTGAGCCAACAGGAATAATACCAGGACCTTGAAACAGAGGCAACTAAAGGAAAACAGCCATCACTGAATTAATGATTTATCTGTTCCTATTGTGATGTGTAAAGACAATTAAAAATCATTATTGAATTAGTTTTAATGGCTTTCATAATAGTAATAGATGAACATACTAATCTTCCCTATATTTATAGTTTTTAGTTACACAAAACAAACAAACAAAAAACACTACAAAACACAAAGAACAAATTGGAGAGTAAAAGGAAAAACACCACGCTATACAATACTGTCCTTTACAACAACATCACAAACTCTGTTGTTGAGCAGTGCAGCACTATTGTTTTGTCTTGTGTTCAGGTTTAACTGTTATAATGTCCAACCTGGGCACTCTAAAGCTTTGCAGTAAAGACTGTGTGCTTTTACAAAACACTATGTCAATTTTAAATAACTGACTGATTTTAGATGCACAACATAGTAGTATTAGTAGTAGTAGTCCTAGTACTAGTAGTAGCCACAGCAGTAGCTGTAATAGTATTGCTCAACAGGTTGATGAGAGATATTTCTATTATTAAGTCTCTCTTTACGTGAACGAAAGGCACAAAAATCTAAAAATTTCAACAGTCCTCTACAGAGATGACTACGAAGCTGACCCAACACTTCGCTGCCACTAAATGCTTTTCTCAGGCAGGTGTTCCGAATTGTCAACTCGGAAGCAATTTATATCCTCGGTTAGTCCGTGTGTGACTCTGGGATTTGTAGTTTTTGACGCCGCCCAGCTACGTCAGCGGAAGTTTTCTGAGCGTACGTGAGCTAGGTCACATTGGTTCAGTTTTGTAATGTTTTGAGAAACAACACCATGATGGAGGCAGCCAACGCAGGTATTAAACATTTCTGCTGTCTTAAATGCCTGACGTGCTTTTCATGACGTAACGTTAGCTGAGAACGTTACAAGCTCTTTATACAGCTTTACTCAGCTCCGTGCTTTCAAGGAAGGCTCAATGTTATGTGGACTCGTGTAGCTAACGTTAGCTATGTAGCTTAAACTAAAGTGTTAGGTCTACGTAAAGGTCAATAAATTATTAATCACGTGTCCACTCAATTATACAATATGCATACCACCTACTTTAATGGTCTGAATTGACTGTATATGCCTTGAATAATACTAAGAATCATTATAATGAATACTAGAGACGAGGTGTCTCTCAGGTTTGGCCAAAGAAGCAAAGGTCTCTCATAATTAACATATATGACGATTAAAATGGGATAATGATGATGCTGGACGTGGTTATGTCGGTTTACCTGTGTATCTGTTTTCATTTTGATTTCCTCAGAGGAGATCCAACTGAGACATGTGGAGAAAGATGTCCTGATCCCCAAGTTGATGAGGGAGAAAGCCAAGGAGCGCTGTGCTGAGAAAGTTGAAGGTGTGTCTGTGAGATTGAAAGTGAGATAGCGCCTCTGTTCCTGGCCCTTTTTGTTCAACTCAACTCAAATACAAATAACATTAAATCTAAGAAAAGCAGGACCACCACCTTATCTCATATTTGCTTGTGATTTTTCTGGTAAAATTTGCCCCAGAAATTAAAATGTGTTTCTGATACACATGGTAATGTGTGTCGTAGTTTGATATGAATCGGTTTGCATCAGTTTGTCTGGTTTCCATCCACAAATAAGCTCACAAATACGATGCTGTTGGATCTGTTATAAAAGTAGAGAAAAACTTTGATAGTTTTTCAGCTGTCAATTAAAATGCTAAATAAAGCTTATGACTTTTAGTCAACTAAGATCATCATTCACACGTATCTGCTACTGCAGCCTATTATGGACATTATGAGGATATACTGAGTGGTGTTGCTAATATTTTCCCCACCTAATATGCCTTTTTTCACTGAAGACAATTTGACATGTCACAGTAGCACAGTCACAAGTGTAAGGAATAAAATGTAAATATAATTGCATTTTAAATATATGTTATGCTACATTAGCCTGAATCAGTTTTAGCCAGGTATAGCTAATAAACTGGCAACATTGTATTAGTGTTTGTCTGCATTACAAATGCAATACAAAGAAAGCTTTACTCAGAGCAAAACACTTGCATAGTGATACATTATTCACATTTAAGTTCAGGCACTATTCTTCTTTTTCATTGTCTTTCTGTTCCTGTTGTAGCTCATTTCAACCCTGATGTAGATATACACACATAGGTTCAGAAATCAGTAATCCATTTTAAATCCAAGCCTCTGAGGTCCCCTGTGTGAATCCTGACCTTAACCTAAGCCAGGTGTACAGACAAACATGACGTGCTTAAGCTAAAACAATGATAATATCTTGTGTCTTTAATGAACGCACTCACTAAACATTTATAGTGTTGGTAGGAAAACTACGTGAACCCTTTCACTAACACATTTTGTGCTGTACCTTTTGAACCATCTTAATTAGGTGTTCACCTCTGGGGAGAGTAGTTTGTCTGTGAACTGATGAATATCTGAACTCTTTGAGATGACTATGTTACTCTTTCCAGCTTCATGGGAATCATCGACTCTTGATTTTAAGTCTTGTGAGATCTCTTTTGTTAGGCATGTGTCATGCCAGCATGCCTATTGTGAATAGCAAACTCAAAATGAGTGTCTTTTATATAAATCAAAGTAGCTCTAACCCATACCAACAATCTTGTTTCAATGATTGAACTCCAGGTTTGTGAACTCCTGACTAGCTTTGTCGATGTCATTTGCAGAGGGATTCACATCTTTTTCCAAACTACACTGTGATGTATGTGGTACGGACAAGAACAATACAATGAATTTGTATAGCATTAATTAAAATAAATAGTTTGTAATCATATTGTCTTTGTTCTTAATTGTATGAGGTTCTGACCATATTTTAAGACAAATTTATGCATAAATGCAGATGATTCTTAAGAGTTCACTTACTTTTCTTGTATATAAAATAAAACCCTGCACCGACCCCAATTCAATCCTTGTATTTTTCAGAAGGAGACTGTTTGAAGAAAAAGTCAAAAGTGAACCTCCATACCATATAATTTGTTCATTTAAGGTTACAAATTTGCATTACCAAAGCCTTATTATCCTCATTATGAGTGAACAGTGGGTTTGCATGTCAATTAATATGAGAGGATTGCTGATTTATTTCCAAAGTCAGATTTTTTTCTTTGATAGATTTTAAACAATAGAATTCAGTTGTCACTAGAGTTAAGCTTGACACTAGGATACTGTTACTGTTTTGTTCAGAGAAATAAGGCTTTTTGTCCGAGAACAGAGAGCGTAAATACATATTAGTCACACTTTTTGCATATTAAATATAGTTGCGACTTCGCCAACTATATTTAATATGTAGACAAGAAAGAAACTGAGGTCAGACCACAATGTGTAGTATTATTTTAATCACAAACTGAACAATCTGTCTATAGCCATAAAAATCTTACTCCCCTGACAACACTGAAGATGGATTATTGAGGCATTAGATGTTATTTATTTTTCAAATGGTAACTCTCAGGTGAAATTGTCATATCTTGATTGTTTTTACATAATTTTGAAGATCGTAGATCGTACTCCGTTTGCGACCTGTTTCTGTGAGGGTGTATTTGTTCTGTCCCAGAGAAGGAGTCTCTTGTAACCTTCTTGTTCCTGTGCCTTGACCTTTTGACTCTCTCTGGCTAAACTGTTTTCTGCCGCTGTGAACACCTGCTTCTTGAGTCCACTTACTTTCTCTGAATTGAGGAGCAGTCAAGCCAATTGGCATGACACCAGCTGCCACTTCGTCTGCATGGAAGTGGTGGCTGCAGCTTTGCTCACACATCCCCTGTGTGCTGCAGCAACACATCAGCCAGATAGTGACTAGGCTATGTGGTTTTTAGAAATCAGATGACAGCCAGTGTGTACAGCTCACACAGGGAGACAATACACATGCAGCCTGAGGTGGTGGGACAGACAGTGGCTGTGTGTGGGTAGTGGAAACCCCCCTCACATTACTAGCTTCTCTTCCCACTCATTTTCACACCTCCATCCTCCACCTTCTATCATCTCATTCTGTGTGTTTGTGTCTGCACAGGGCTCCCGCATGTGTGTCTATGACTGTGTTTCACAAAGAAAAGTGAAAAAAAAAAAAACACAATCTACGAGTATGTTTTCCTGTTATCTGTCTCTGCATGTATGTCTTTACACACTGCATGGTTGTATATTGCAGGCTTTGTTGTTGAGGTAAACAGGTACTACTGACCTGAGCACAACACCTTTGTACTTTGACTTTACCTGACGTGATTTTTCCTATTGTGATGATGATTCATGTTGATGCTCACACATGCCTGTGAACCATACCATTTGAACAACCTACACACTCAACTAGCAACCACTTTCACAGTGACATTGACTCCTGTTATGTTCTAGCAAGACTTTGATTTGCAGAAAGTGATTGTAAATTTTAAATTTCCAAATTCAAAACATGAAAGACAAAAAAAATGAATTGAAACAGTAATTTTCCCTTTGACATTGATATATTTTAAAGCTACTGATTCATTTTTAATCCATTTCATTGTTCAGACATACAGAAACCTTGCTCAAAATTCTGATATTTAGTTTCTGTTATGTCTAATTATGTATTAGAGACTCACACTTTATATCTTCCTCTAAAGGTCCAAATCTCCCCAAACATACAAGCCCCTAGCTTCTGCTTTCTTCTAACTGCCAAAGTGCACTTCTGCATCTTTAAAAATGGCAAACAAGACAGCCTAAAGTGAAGGTGGCATCACACTTTTCTTTAGAGGGGCCTCTTCTGAAAGCTAGTCTCATAGATTTGCCTTTGGCATAGTAGCGATCAGAATGGCAACCCTCTGCATCCTCTATTAGTACCACGAGACAGGGATGAGGCGTTTGTTGATTAGATTAGTCGCACTGTTGTGCTTCCCTAAATTGCTTTTGCAGTTGGTTTCTTCACATGTGCATCCTGATGAAAGTGTCTGTGTGATAACCATACTGATGCCACTGATATAGCTAATTATGATGTCAGTGTTTGTAAAGGGGACATTGGAGGGCAGTGGTTTTAATTAAAGCTTTGAGCAAGAGCTTGCTAACTAGGTGCATACTCAGAGTCTTCAGCACCTTGTTTACAATGAGGACCTTGCACATTTAACCTGGAATACACCACTAGTCACTGATGCAGCTTTGTGGGTGCGCTTTTGATTTGTATAAGTGACAATCATCATGTTTAGTGATCACCTAATTTTCTAATTGTATAGATAATCTTGCCACATTAGATTGCAGCCTGTGTAGTGAGCTGGGTCAGAGGGGATAACATGCAACAAAGATTAAACATATGTTCAATTGGATTTGAAGTCATGCTGTCTCAGGGGGTTTGTATGTGCTTTATTTTTTAACAAAGCCACTTTGTGCCGTTAAACATGTTTTTATTTTTAAGTAGCATATATGCAAACCTACAGTCATTTGCAGAATTTGTCTGGTCTGTAAGTCTGCAAGGGTTTTCTAAAAGTTAAAATATCATACAACCATTTGTCCGTCAGCTCTGCCTTATCTGTTAAAGACACAGCCTTAACGTCACATTTCTCACTCCCGATAATGTAGGACCTGTGATTTCTGGAAGCACTCCTTTTTTTGGCTTAGTTATTGTTAATAACCCCTGGCTAGTCCCAGGCCTCATTGGGTGCTGTGATCAGTGAAGCATAAACTATATTTAATTCTTGGATGGTAAAGACATGTTTATATTTGCAGGTGGTGTGCTGACTGTTATACAGCTAGTGTGGAAACAGAGCAACCACAGATACAACCACTTTGTGGCCAGTACAGTTAAGCTCAGTCCTTGTGTGAACAAGGAAACATGGGTTTCAGCTTGATAAGAGACTGTATGACCTATGACCAGGCTCCTTATTGTGGTGGAGTGACAAGATGAGGCCCATCTTGGTTTGCTTGTGGATACTTGTTTTCTTTTCTGCTCTTATACTATAGGATCAAATCATATAAGCTGAAAGGCAGATTGTTAAAAGATGTGAAGCAGGTTCTATTAATAAAGTAATGTTTGAGGCTATTGTATATGTTGAGCCTGTTCTTCTTTCTTTTTTGCTAATTTCTCCTTCTCTCTACCACCTCTCTTCTCCACCTCCCACCAGCCTTCAACCACTGCTGTAAAGAGTCTGGTTTTCTCATGGCGTTTAAGTGTCAAGAGGAGAATTCAGTGCTGAAGGAATGTCTGACACTGCAGTGAGTATTTTGCAGTTTCTCCTGCAACACCGAGCACTCACTCACCAAGGTGGCTCCCCGTGTGTTATTGCACCACGTGTTACCCCACCAACACCTTGCACAGGGGCTTACCCACTCTCTCCCACCCTCGCTGACGCATTAAACTGTTGCCCAGCAAGTCTCAGTAGTCTCAAAACCATAGAATCACCATCAAAGGCTACATTCATTCTGTAAAATAAATACTGTTACTTCTGTCTGCCACCAGCTACAAAGACCCCATGTTCTTCGAGGAGTGTAAGCAAGAGTACATCCGAGACAAACTGGAGTTTGAAAGGACGGGGATCCCATCAAAGAACAGGAAACAAAAACTCCCCACTAGCATGTAATGAACAACATGACACCCAAAGAACATCCCTCCTCTGAAGGTGAAGGTACAGAGCATGATGCTCTAACCAGAACTAGCACCAAGTCCTGCACACTTAGTGGTCATCATGGTCATCTGGCAGGGTATATTACTGATAGAGCCACAAGCCTGTGCTTTATTTAAATCTGTGGAGTTTTTGTGACTGAAGCTACTTTGGTGTGCAAGAATGGTATATAATCAAATCGATGCCTATTTTTTATGTTCTTCATTAGATGGCCACAATTGTTGCATCATAATTATCTTTCTCACTTAATTGAATCAGCAGTATTTACCTTACATTTACCAATTGATTGATAACAATGCAGGGCTTTGGCTGTAGAGGTGTGTGGTTGTAAATTGAGGGATGCTCAATATCTGCTGAGTAGTAATATGTATATGTTCTACATACAGTGACAACACAAGTGGTAATAAGGAGTCTGGCTTGTTGCCTTTGCCTAGCTCAGAAGGTGTATATTAACATCAGATCAGATTTGTACAGTGTTGGACATGTCTGACAACTAACCAAGCAATGACATGCAGTTACAGAATCATGTGATCAGTTGGCATATGCAATGAAATGTGACACTGTATTCTGTGGCAGTAAAGTCTATATCAGTGGCAAATTAGACAAAGTATGAGTCATTCGTGCATTTTGTTCCAGATAAAGTTAGACCATCCTCAGCATGTTTTATTCAAACATGTTACAGAATTGAATGACGTGTATTCCTTAAGGGTTTGGATAGTCTTTACACTATTGAAAAGGCAGTGTTAGCAAAATCAGCTTACATTCAATGTAAAATTTACCTACCTTCAGCACATTGTTTACTTCAGTTCAAATGTCAGTGCATTCTAAAGTATGTGCAAATTTCTAAACATTTTCTGATTCAATTGGCCACTCTTATTGGCGTCAAGTTGTACAATGTAAGAGCTTTGATTCAAAGTGTTCTGCTTCAGTGTTTGTATTTTGAGACAGGGAGTCACACATCAGCCTTTGAGTCAGACCACACTGACACAACAGAGTGGAGCTACATTAACTTCTTAATTTGATAGTTATTTTGAAGGGTCAGTCACTTTATGTAATTAGTTGTGTTAGGTTTATTTAAAAAAATGAAAAACAATTAAAAAGTAAAAATGAAATTTGGTTCATTTTCTGTTACCATCTTATCCGCTTTGCCTCATCATGTCTTACTGTGTTTTACTGTTGAAGCCATCTCACGTCTGCACTGTTGTATATCTGTTATCTCAAAGAACCAGAGATGGCTCATTATGATGAAAAGTGTCCAGTAAAGTGTGAAATTATAGATGTCACAAGTTTCTAGAGCCTAAAATGATGTTTTCAAGTTGCTCAGCTCCAACATTTCAAAACCATAAGGTCATCAATTTTTAGCAGTATGACTTTGAAGGAAAGCAGTATGTGAAGAGAGACCTGGGGAAATTTTAATTGTAATGGATACATGACGAGTTAAAATATTGAACAATCAGTTACTGAGTTAACAGATTGTTCAGTAGTATGGAGGCCTTGTGGACAATAGGAACTGTTCTGCTGCTGAGATGTAGTGTAAAATAAATTACTCAAAATGTCTATGAAGCCAAAAACAGGTTGTCGCTGGTTTCATCTGTAAAGTAGCTTGACATGCTAAAGCCATCTGTTTATTAAACTGAACCACAGAAACTCATTGCTAAAAATATGATTTGAGACACAGAGTAACCTCACACCGTCTCTTCCTTTTATTTGTTTAATCGATCATATTTACAAACAGTCTGAAGTGCAGTAAATCTAAAATATAATCCATATCTACTGTACATTGCATTTTGGTTTGCAAATCGTTTACAGAAGTATGAAACTACTGCTGTAAAATAATTTTTTTTTAATTAATAACAGAAAGACCACAGTTATCATGGAACAGAATGAAGAAAATCAGAAAAGCAAAAACTTTTCAATGACCACAGGCCTTTGTGCTTTGTGCACCTATTTGTCAAGTCACAGCTCACATTTCTTCAGGTTAATATGCTTATTGTCTTGTCACCATTGCAGACAGTAGTAATACAGATCAGAAATCTTAGGGGAGGGGGAGGAAACAAAACGAAACAAAACAAAACAAAACAAAACAAAACCTATGGTTTGGAGTGCAAAACCGCATTTGGCAGATTACTGAAGCCCACCATTTACATTTATACAGATATGCACATTCTTTCCTCTGTATACCTTGTATTCTACTTGTGTTTTCTTTTGTACATCCCTCAGCTTATACTCACCTGACACAACAACTTACCTCATTCTGCAAAACAAATGGGTCATAGTTTAACATCAGCACAGTACAGAGCTTAGATACATCTCCTGTTCAAAATCTCCACAAACCTAATCACGTTTCCAAAATACATCGGAGTGTATGAATTCTATTCCATGAGTCTTTCAAATGAAAAGTCTGACAGAAAACATCCAACAATGCACAGCCTTACATATACATGCCCCTTTAGAAATGAGAAATGGAGATATGACAGATATTGTTTGATAGTAATTCTGTGAAAATTGAATATGTGATAACAGGCAGGTTTACAGAGGCTTGCATGAGCTGTGGAATTTCTGTAAAATCGTAAACAGTTGAACCCTTTCTGGTGCTAGTGTGGGTGGAGTGTTTTATTTCATAAGCAAGACACTGGTAGCTTAAGATGATCATTTGCCACTCATTTTACAATCTCCTCAAAAATCCAAATGCTGTAACTGCATTCTCAAAAATGATTTGGTAAGCATAGGTAGAGTGACAACCCACTTTGATAATGATCCATAAGGACTGATGAAAATAAGAGTTTAGAAAAAAAAAAGGTTTTATTTGGTAGCTGTTCAAATTTGGATCAAAAATCTGTGATTATCATACATTTACTGTATGTCTGTCTCCATCACAGTATAGAAACAAACAAATCAAGTCTTCATACCAAACTCCTTCATATGATCATGAGACATAGATTGGACTACATACCTTGTATACTTTACAGCAATTGAATGTAAAAAGACTTGCATTGAAGGGAGTACAGTTTTACAAATTCTAGTACTATGTGTCCAGCTGTGGCCCCAGTGATCATTGGCCACAGCGAATGGAAAAAGAGGCCCTTTGAGCCCTACTGGGTTCATAATGATGAGATACAGATACAGGCAGGCGAGAAGTGTCCACACACTGATCTGCACGCACAGGCACACTCTGTTTGATGTGCATATATGCACGCACAGAAATTAAATTGCTTGTATGCATGCTTGCACACATGTATGCATGTGCATACAAGGACACATACACACGGACAAACTATTAATTCTACTGCGAGTCTCTCCTCAACTTTTCCTCTGCGAGGTCAGATATGTTCACAGATGCAGTGCGCAGAGAAATGAATAAAGTTTATAGAGTCTTGACCTCGAAAAGGCTTCCTCTGGCGTTAATTAGTTCCCACAACCAGTAGGTCCAGTCCAGTCCAGCCCAGAGGTGTGGTCTTATCAACTTAAGGCAGGTAAGGTGGTAGCTATGTGGCAGGGTTGGAGAGTCCATTCATTTTATTTTTCCATCCAATTCTACACTCTCTTAAATCATCTATTCTCCCATCAAAGTTCCTCTCAATAGGGTTTGGCCCATTCAGTATTGGGTGGGCTCCTGGGACTGTAATTACCCATTGAGGATGAGGAGTTGGATGCAGCAGAGTGTCCCTCCCAGAACACAGCATCACTGGGCTTTGGGGGACTGGGGAAGGACCTTGAGCTCTCATCCAAGGAAGCTTGGTTCAGGGGAGGAGGGGGCAGCATGACAGAGCAGGCGTTATTCCCAATCAGAGCCTCTCCTGAACAGCTCTGGGAGGGCCAGGGCCCATTGTACCAGCAGTCCTCCTTCAGACTGTCTGGCAGCAAGGCGCACGAAGGGCCGCTGACAGGAGGGCAGGGGCGTCCGGAGCACGAGGGGAGTGGGGGGGCACTAGGGGGGCGAGGCACTGACGCCCGAGGAACTGGGTGGTTGTTCTTTTCCACGTCATCCAGACACTGGATTGGAACTGTTGAGGCAGCAACAGAGAGAGTGAGTGATAGGAAGCAGAGAAAGGGAGAGGGACAGTGAATGTGGGGGAGGAAAGATGAGAGTGACAGGTGATAAAAAGATGGAACTGGTTGTATTAACAGTTTTCACAGGTCGTCAACACATTGATTTAGGCAATTTCAGTAATGGAAGCTGCAGTAGTAACAGTGGTAGCTTTTGCATCTTCTTTCCAAGAATTCAAAAATAAAACATTTGGACTATTTTCTCTCTTTGTAATATTTTAGCTTCAAGCCTCATGGTATTAATATTGTGGCACTAGTACAAATTAAGCTTTTCAGTATCTTTCTAAAGTAAGCAAAGTATTTTTTGTTATTTGTCTTATAGTACAATTTGAATGCTGCAGTTGTAGACACATTAATAGAGCACAGATTATACACTGAAGAAAAACAAAGTAATTTATTATTTTTTCTATGTTGATCATTAGCATTAATCTAACTACATTTAATTTTATTCAACAGCTATATGTCAGAAATGGACGTCACTCAGTTAATTCCCACCATTTGTTTGATTTTTCTGTGCTTAAGGTGGTGAGAAAGGTATATGAAATTG
Source organism: Lates calcarifer (assembly GCF_001640805.2). NCBI lineage: Eukaryota > Metazoa > Chordata > Actinopteri > Centropomidae > Lates > Lates calcarifer. The sequence continues at coordinate 26,410,648 of NC_066847.1, read as the reverse complement.
TTTTGTTTCATCATGTCTGTAAAATCTAGTAGGCAGCAAAAATTAAGCCATCCACTCTCTCCTCAAATTGCTAAACGATGTCTGCCTTTGTTTTTGGCACCATGATTGCACCTCAGTGTTTACTTCTGTACTTATTTACATGTGGATTAAGCTTAGGTTTCTACAGAGATAAAACTCTAAAGTGCATTCAACAGAGCCTTTTGATCCCTGACTAGATAATAAGCCTCACAGTGTAAAAACATAGTAGTGAGGTAAAATCTCACACCATGCAGTGGGGTACATATGTTGTACACTAAAACCTCTGCACCATATAAATATCCTAAATAATCATACAAAACTCACCAGAACAAAAACCTAATCAGACAAACCTCTGTGCATAAACTAAGCCACACAAATCAGATGTCCTAATCTCTCACACACATCATTGCTTTGCTATCAAATCATCATCTTGAGTGAATAATTAAGTTTAAATGAGAGTATTTTCTCTCGCTTTTTTCCCCTACCTCTCTCCATCCACACACATCTATCCATCCATCACTCCCTGCTACTCTTCCATGAGAGGGCCTCCTGAGGCTAGGATTTGAATAAAAGTGATTCCAAAGGAGGAACATTAGAAGAATACAGATGCACAATATGATTGAATAAATACATAGCTCCCCCTCCTCCTCGCTCCCTTTCTTTGCCACTCCTGCTTTCCTTCTTTCTCTCTATCAGTCTCATCTAAGTTACAGGATTACCCTCTTATTCAGTGGAATAAATAGGCCAAGATTTATTTTCTTGCCATATTTCTTTCTAATTTTCACCTCCTGGTCTCCTCTTCTGACACTCAGAGGGAATTGACAACAGAGGTAATCTCTCCTAGGGTAGAATGCATCATCACAGAGGGAGGGGAGAGGAGGGATAGACCATTTTATGATATTCTTTATCAAAGTGTTTGAGCAGTAAGATAAAATCTGCAGTCTTATCGCACCCTAATACAAATTGTAACAAGGAGCAGCAGGAGAAATCTTCTCAGTAAGTAGTACTTCTTTAAAAAGCTTTCCCTTAAGTGAGGAGAAGCAGTAATAACTCCCTATTTGCACTTGATGTTAGCTACATTAGTTCCTGTGTAAAGAAGCAAGGCTGACACTGCCTGACACCCAAGAAACACATATTCTGATGTCAGATTAGCTAAACTGTCAATATGTTACAGGCCAAATACAGAGATGCAAAAGTAAACTTAAAATCACATTAATGCATACAATGCTTATTTAAAGGCAAAGTTTACATGTGTAAATATTTTTCTCAATTGAAATGTAATACAATAAAGATTTTTTTAATATTTAAAGGGATAATGATTAAAACAAAAGAACAGTGTTGCCTGAGCTCTGAAGGAAAAGGCATAATTTGTATTTTTGTTGGTCTGAAAGACATAAGAAACCTAAACAAAGATGTCAAGACTGCACTGTAGTCTCACTGCATCTGAGTGTAACCTGTGAGAAATTGCTATAGGGGTATGTAGGGGATACACGATGTTCCCCATGCTGTATACAGTGTAGCTGAGGAGGTGTGAAAAGGCAGCAGGGGAGCAGTGCTGGTGGCTTATCACATATATACTGACACAAACACAGAAAACAAAGTTTGAGAGATATTATATTCACAAAACAGCAGTCTCTGTATTACGCCTTACCTTGTCTTGTCTCACTGATCAATGGCCTGAGTTTCCTGATCAGGCCTGTTTGGTGTTTCAGCTCTGAATGGAGGTGAGTGACCTCGCAGCGCAAAGCCTGGCACATCTGCAGCATGCCTGTCTCGCTGCAGATCAACAGAATATTTGCCTTAAATGTGATGTTCAAGGCTGTTCTGGTTTTCTACACAGCCTGCCTTGTTAGAAACATCCAACTATCAGACACAATCTCATGTGGTAAAGGATCGTACGCTGTGTGACATGCTGCAGCTCATAGTTTCAGTAGAATACCATTCATATATCCTTCATATTGTTGTGGGTACTCACTCCTTAAACTCAAGAAATCTTCAATTTCACCTGTTTGTTGAAATTCCAAAATGTCACCTGTCACATAAGATACTGAGGCCTGATCTATTTAGCAAACTACAAAAATCCCTGCAGGGCCTTGTTAATAGAGTAATTTCTTTGTGCCAACAATAACTGCGATATGGTTTTGTTTCTCTGCTGACACATTTAACACTGCTGATGTTAAGCCACAGACAAGTTTCACAGGTGCTGAGCATATTCACCCAACAGCATAAGTTCACATTACTATGGTACATTTAGGCTAGATTTCTGAGACTTGCAAAGGAAAAACATATTATTTGCTACATTAACACTGATGGGTTTTCTGACAGAAGGGGCGGCCTGTATTGATGCTAAACCCCTCAGTACCATCAGCTGTATTAAAATAGTGGTAGGTTGGTTGGTATGGCTGCTGAGGTCAGCAACACCTACAAACTGTCCTTTCCACACCTTAGGTAAAGATGCAGAATCTCATCAACACTTTGTGTCTTAAATTCAAACACCTGCCTGAAACAATAAAAGAAAAATAGTGAGGAAAAAACTCAAGCTTTTTGTGCTGCTAAAAACTAACACCTGAAAACTGCTGACACGGGAAACAATTATAATGCACCACAGAAATTCCTCTTCATGAAATGTAAGTCAGTGCTAATTTACAGAAGATTATCTGACTGAAAAAGTAGGCGGGGTGCAATTCCATATGCCAGAGCTAGTAAATTATTTCTAATGGACACAAGTGTTAAGGGTTCAGCCAGTCTTGAGCATGTCTAAGGTTCAGTTGCTTCTGCATATCATCAGCTGTTATGTAGACAAAGTTAAAATGTGTAAAGCTGCACCCTCCTCTAGTGGCCAAAGAAGACAACTACATGTCATGGTAAACACACTGGGAGAGAGAATACTGCACCGGTGAAATCAGATCTCCTATACTGCAGCATACCTGTATGACTTGTCGAGTGTCTCACATGCCATCTGTCTCAAACTTGGTCCTCAAGTTTTAAAGGACCATTCTGATGTTTTATTTTAGCCTGAGCAGACTGAAGAGGGTTGGGCACTGAGGTGGCAGCCACAATGATATTCATAAAAGACTTTACCTTGCATTATACTTTGCGTCACAGGTCAGGTCTAAGTCTGGTCCGTTAAGGCCATGGGGTTCCTCCTAAAAGAGAGTAAAGTTATCAATGATAGACAGTGGAGGTATCTGAAGCAGTTGTTTTTTGTTTTTTTTATTGTTTTACCTAACTTAGGTCTCCTCTGTTCCCCTTCAAGCAATACTTTCTTCTTCTCACTACTTCCTCACTGGTCTGTTTCCCAGTGTCATCCTGTTTCTCTCTGCCCTAACACCCCTCCTCCACTGTTTTCCTCTCTTTTCCTCTCTTCCTGTTACGCTACATCGTCTATGGTGGTTCAGCGCTGTTCTCTCTGGCTCTTCCTCTCTCACCCCCTCTTTTTTCTATCTCCTTCATTTTCTATGATCCTCTTCTCTCTTTCCAGCTCTTTCTTCCCACCTTTACTTACCCCACCTCTCTCCACCAGTCTGCTGTTTTCCAGTGTCACTCTCTCCAGCTCCTTCTGCAGTTTGTGTATCTTTAGGTCAGTGTTGACCCTATCCACCTGCCAGTAGTCCTGAGGGCTGTTCAGGCTCTTCATCACTGAGCACACGTTATCAAAAAAGAAGTTTAACAGTCAATATCCATGAGTGAGGAAATGTTAAATTCAATTATTTTTTGCAGAACTTTTGAACTTCTGAATGTTCTGATGAGTTACTCCACATCAAGATAAAGTAATACAGTTAAATATGATAATGATAATGATGATAATACATGGTTTTGCACAATGGAAGAAATACTCAGATACTAAAATTAATTAAAAGCAGTAATAACAGAGTAAAAATAATCCATTGCTAGTAAAAGTCCTGCAAATTTTACTTGAATAAAAATATGTCAATATTATCAGCAAAATGTACTTACCATGTGTAAGTACCACAGATATCTGTTGTGCAATAGTCTCTTTAAGAGAATTATAATGTTAGATTATATTAATGGATTATTTCTATTGATGCAATAAGGTGTATTGTAATGTTGTAGCTGGTTGATGTGGAGTTAGAACTAATTTTAGCTAATTATACACATATGGGTTAAAGCTACAAAAACCATCACATTTTATGAGCCACTTATTAAAAGTTATGATTTCTGTAGATCGTTTTTTGTATGTAAGATCTTAATTTAAAAAATCACTAGTAATGAAAGTATAGCTGTCAGATGCATGTAGTGGAGCAGAAAGTGAAATGAAATGAAAAATTCTCAAGTAAAGCACAAATACCTCAAAACTGTACTTAAGTGTAGTACTGTAAATGTAATTACTTACACTGGTAACTGCTTACTGGTTTTTCATCTTTAAATTTTACACAGACGTCATTATCAAAATATTTTAACACATACACGTTCAATATCATCTCACTTTAGAAAAGATAAAATAAATACCACACTTCATACTAGATGCTGCTTAGCTGTTACACAGAATAGAAAGCAGGCCTTTGTGCTCTACCTGTACCTTGGCTGGTCTCCATCTCTGTCTTCAGCTGAAGCAGCTCCAACTCTTTGGCCTGGAGCTGCTCTGTCAGCAACCTCTCACTCTCACTCTTCTCCTTTTTCTGACAGAGAAAGAGAGGAAACAGTGAGGGAGAGGGAGGGGAGAATGAAGGGAGAGTCAGCATTCATACCAATGCAGGACAAACTCTATTGCTCCCACATTACACAAAACCTGTGAGTTCTTGTGTCAATTTAAAGAAGGTTCAGATTAATCAGGAAACGCACCAGTTTGTTAAGCTCCATCTGCAGGTCCTCCTTCTCTATATAGATACCTCGGTAAGCACTGAAGGCCTTGTTCACGTACTGGGGACCCTCTGATGGAGGCGCATCTGGCCTGAAGAGCTACAGTGGTGGTGGATAAAACACACAGAAAAGAGAGGAGCTGAGATCAATTTCATTTAATTTGAATATCTGTGGTAGGAAGTTACTTTCCTCCCACCACATCCTATCTTGATAGCCCAAATGCTGCAGCAGATAAAACCAAATTAAACACTTGTAGAGAGGCTTTTCTGCCCACGTGTTGTGCAGGATTTTCACTGTAGCCCACCATCTGCACTAGGACCCCTCCTATTTAAATAGCTCTCTCTGCATTGTACTGGATCCTTTATTTTTTTGTAAATCCAATTTCAGGAGCCTTCTCCTCCAATGTGAAGGGCTCCAACATATTATTTGGCAATGCCATGCTTTTCCAGACCTCCTCTCTGTTTTTAGACAGTGCAGATTTATTTCTCATTGTTTTATAGCTTTAACTATAGGCCAACAATATTAATGATGCTGGCATGCAGACTCTCCCGGAGGCAAGTATTTTGCAGCGTGGTGTTGAATTTGCTGACTTTTTCCAAACTTTCTCTAAGCATTTTGTGTTTGTCCATAATTCCAACGTCCTGATAAATGGAAAAGGAAATCTGTTTTCATTCATCTCTGTCTCCAGCTCAAACTTTCTAAACCTTGCGCTCAGGCTGTTTAGCCATCTGGATAAGCAGCATGTTCTTTTACTTCCCTCTCCCATAAGACATAATCACTTTCTTCAATATTCTCCTTGCCTGTCTCCCACCATCACTTCGTCCTGCCCATTTACATCTATACCTTATCCTCCAGCTGCTTAACTCTCTTCCTCAACAAGGTATTCTCTCGCTCTGTGTCTCTCAGCCTCTTCTTGATGTCCTCGTAGGCTGTGACCAGGGCAAAGTGGGAGGCAACAGATTCGTCGCCGGCACACACCGACACAGGACTCTCGCCAGTGGCAGAGTAGGCCGTTTCGTGTTTAAGAATACAGATGTCATCATCCACTGCCAGGGGCTCCATGCCTGCACAGGCCTACTCTGTAAAAGATAGAAGACCTGGGAATCACATCAATAGTTTCATGTTGAAAGGGATAAATATGTTTTGTATTTTTGTAAAAGCCAAAGACAAAACAATGATACAACTATTTGTTTCTTGAAGTCGAGTTAGAACCTTCTATCCTAAAGCACTCAGCAAAAAAGTTATGTTATTACACCTGATGGGGGTGGTCATTGCTACTTATGTTCTGCATATCCTACAGATCACTCTACAGTCAAACGGTGTCCCTGTGCTGTAACTTTTTATGACTGATGACACTTTGACATTCCAAAGATTGTGCACTCCCCTTTACTCATGTTTACCAATGGTGGTCCTCTATTTCTAACATACAAACCACTCCTACAGGAAATGTAAAGTGCATCACTTCCTGTGTGCAAGAGACATTTTGACAAGAGCTACCAGAGGTGAAAGGTTCAGAACAACAAATGCAGCAGCATTTCATGTATGTTGTTTAGTCTGGAATCAGAAGGAAACTGTGGCTATGAGGCAGAGTTTTGGCTTAAATATGATAAGGTCTACAAATTATTTTTTTACACTTTGACCCAAAAGGTAAAAAATCAAATGTAACTATTAGCTGATCAAATGTTTGTTCAACAGATGTGTTTTGTTTGATCATTTATTTCAGGCAATTTAACATAAGGTCTAGAGTTGATTTTCAGAATGACTACAGTGACTGGGACAGGCCTAAAACAGCATCAAGCCACATGTGGATGAGCACAGTACTGCCATCATCAGACCAATGTTACAATAACATATATCTTTCTTTTGTAAAGTTGACTCAGCTTCCACCAAACTTTCGTCATATGACTGATTTGTACAATCTAGTCCATGGAGCTTTCAACATCGACCATTTTGCTAGAATACCAAAGAAGGTGAGAGTAAACGTGAGTAAACACCTACGGTTTATTGCAGGAACATTGAAACATTGGTAATATGGGTCATAAACTATATTAGATCTGTAATGGTCTATATGAGATCTATATAGCGGCTGTATAAGTACAAAGACAAACTTTTTGCATACAGATGAGAGAAAGGTGTCACACTGACCTAAGCACTGTCATGTTGTTATGAGAGTGTGACATACTCCAACTGACTCTCAGTAGGAATGTTTTGGTGCAGCCAAACTAACTGAAACAGACATTATCTTACTCCCCACACCCTCCTGGATACCGTTTGGAGTAGATGCGGGCAGCAGAGACGGTGCAGCTAACGCTATCGATGATGTCAGCATGCAATGATGCAGCAAACACCGAGGAGCCAAGTTCTTTACTCTAAAGGCCGAAGCTCTTATAGAGACAAGTTTCAGCAAAATACCTGGACAGGCCCTTAGATCCGTGCTACGGATATAAACCAAAATATAGCTGACTTTCATGGACGACTTCAGAGAGCGGTGGTGGGAAATTGAAAGTGACCCAAGCAAAGTACACAAAACGAAAGTGAACCTAAGTCCAAACACAAGACATGAAGAGCAACGTCATTTCGTTAGACTTTCCCAGGTAAAACAGGAGAGCGCAGAGACTAGCAGACCTTATTTCATACAGACTGGCAATAAAAATCAGCCATAATCAGGATGTAAACAATCAATGAATCTCGTATGTGTACGATGCTAACGTTGTAGTGTTAGCTTCCGTGAGCTCTGTTGACAGTCGACACAACACAGTGATAGGCAGTTCTAAAATAGGTTACAGACTGAAACACAACCAGCAAACAACGACTTGGACAAACATAAAATCAATATCATAATCTAACCTTACGGTGATCGAAACGGTCGATCTGTTATGGTGATAACAGTTAGCTAGCGGTTAGCTAACGTCTTCTGGCTATTTGTGGCTAGGTGAACTAGCAGCACTCGATTATTTTTCACTCTCGACTTTTACTAACCGTGTTAGATGCTGTCCTCAATTAGGTGCCAGTTGACCACACAGGGTTATCATTTATTCTTGACAAAAGAAGACCTGTTTCTCGGGGACAAACAAAGACGACGGTGAACACTCGCACCGTGTCAGAACTGACAGGTGAGGAAACAAAAACTTCCGGGAGTCACTTGACTGCCGAAGTCTTTTCAAAATAAAAGCAGGATGTGAACCGAGCTGTGTGACATTACGCATGGTGAACTAGATTGGCTAGACTGTGAGGCAGGAGATTGAATTGAATAAATGCAGTGTACGCAATGTGGTTCGGCAACACGTAAAGGGAGAGGCTCAGCTGAATTAAAACACAGACTGTATCTGACAACCTTGACAAAAGCACAACTCAAAAGAAACCAGTACAGTCTTCAACGGAGTTAAACGGATCGTCAGATCTGTAGGCTCTAATAAGTGATAGCCAGCTCTACTGACTAGGGGACGTGCGGAACAACTTTATGCTAACAACTCGCCTTTCTTCCGCAGCTAGAGGGGGGAAAGAACATAAGGCGACCAGCGCAGATCAAAGATAAATATTAAGAAGTAAGGATAACTTAACGTTGTGAATAATTTTGAATTTAAATACAAAGCTGCCCCTTGTCATTTTTGTGGCACTGACGACTTCTTCATACTTAGGAAATGTTTGCTAACATGCCAAATTTACCTTACACAGACACTACTAAACATAACTATTAATTTCTTTCTCGTTGACAAAAAACTAAATGTAAATAATTATTTTAATGACTAAATATATGTTTTTGGCGTATTTTCTGTTGCCCTTTGAGATTTATTGATGTCGTGTTCAGCTAGCTAGCTAGTTAACTTTAGCTACAAAGCTTGCTAGCGTCAATCGCGAAAGCAGCAAAGGTAAGCAGGGTTAAATGTCATCACTGTTTAATGGTGAACATGTATCTTAATAAATTTACTTGTTAAATTTTTGTGAGAATGGTCTTAATACTGGATTAAAGCATACAATTTGGACCCAGTGTAATATGAACAGAATATTGTTAGTGGTCACTTATTTACGATTTATAGTTTGATATGAACTAGATTTAGTTAATTCAAATGTTATCATTAAAATCTTGGAAAATTGCATTAAGAGAGATTAACATTAGTGTGTTCACTAGTATGGCCTTTTTACCAGCAGACAGTGGCTGTGCTGGGCAGAACATTAGTGTGTGTGCAGTATGTGTTAAAATTAGTCTAATAGTTTAAATGGTATCATCTCAACAATTCCAAAAGAGGAAGAGGAAAGCTAGTATACCAGCAATACCTAGCACACTATTGCTGTGTTCAAAGTATCACCAAATATTTCCTAAATGTCCTGCATTTATCACTTTAAAGGAGTCAAAAGTGTGAAAAACAAACCCTGGACATGGCCGTGAAAGGAGCTGCAAAGATCAGTGACATGACATGTGAAGAGAAGCCCGAGATCTGCATCTTGAAGACTCGTGAATGTAAGCGAAACACTTGCATGTATCAGCACAATAGAAGTGTTTCTTTCTCACTTCTCTGTGACTGTGGCATACACTAGTGCTGGTTTTGTTCTCTCATAGATGAAACATGCTTTTAAGTTACAGTAAAAGGCTTTCCAGTAATTTCTCATCAAATATTTATAAAATATTACCAGTCATATTTATTTCATTTATACCTTCCTTATTTTGCACAGGCCATAATGAACATGTCTGTTTTTGGGTGTAACATCAGTCTTGATTTAAGGCTAACATGATTAGAGTCAGTGACATGAAATGACTTTTTCACCATCATGTTAACAACATTCAGTTTATTGTGGTGGTGTCTTTAGGCTGTACTTATTAGGCATACATAAACATTTCAACCAAGGGTTTCTTTTCCCATCTTGTAAAGCGTTTCACATCTTGTAAATCCCTAACAGATATCAATCAATCCTTACCTTTTCCCACTTTTGACTGACATCTCATATGCAATCTAAACTTTGCAGTATGAAGCAAAATAGTTGCAAAATATATAGTGGATGGTAGAGATGGGGACTATCACCAGGTTCTTTGTATCAATTCCATTGCAGTGTTGTCAGAGGCCCAGTTGCTGTTGAGAGACATAGAGGAACTGCTGGACAGGTGTATATTAACAAGCCCATCTGACCAGAGACGGCGCAGAACAGTGTGTATACTGGCAGGGGAGCGAATACTTGGTCAAACCCCAATGGAACCATGTGACTATGACCCTGACCATTGTCATCCCCTAACATTAAACATGTATTTATACTGGTCTAATTGTGACCATACTACCTTCAGTAGTTGATCATGTGGTTCCATAAGCTTTGTCTTCTTTCTTCTCCTGCAGCTGATGCTCTTACATTTTGGGTGCCAGAGAGGTGTATTTGTTTAATTTGTTTCATCCTGTTTGTAGTGTACAATTAAGCAGATAGGACCATTACATTCACTCAATACTGAGGTCAGAAGTGGTCAGATTACATGAGTACCCTACACAGTTGCATAGCAACACAGTTAATCTGCCCTCTCAGCTGCAAATCACTAGTTATGTATATGTAAACCGAATTGCCATCAACATAAATTTTAGTTGACACAGAAGCTGCTTAACTATTTTACCATTTAATTGTCGCTGTGCACTCTAAGCTGAGCCTCTCTGCATCTTTTACATGGTCTTCCATCAAAGCGATCAAGGGACAAACAGCTTAAAGCATTAATCTTCCTGACCTATTTCCTCAAGTACCAGAAAAGGCCAACAAATAAATTAAACTTTTTCTCAACATTTCAGTAGACTGAGAAAAATCCTATTTGCTTTACAGAAATGCCCTCAGTGCATGGCGATCTGATTTAGGAGCTCATATGTCAGACGTTTGATTTACAGTGGCCTTGATAGCTGCGTCAATTTCATCTATGCTTGCTGTCATATTTCTTTGGATTCTGGCTGTGGCTCAGTTAAATGACATTTCCATCATCAGTCCCTCCCACAAAGGCAGTGATTGGCTCAGTTGTCTCTGCAACCAGAAAAACAATTATTCACAAAAAGGCTTTGAATTGCTCAACAAAATTTGAGATGTAGGTGCTTATTTAGAGGTCTGGAACAAAACAAGCAAAATACTACTGCAAATTAACATTGTAGTGAGGGGTGTTTATAAAGTCTTTCTATCAGGAAGCACACAAGCACATACACACACACATGTAAACATACCCTATGTTGGCATCATTCTTTCTACTGCACATACTGGACAGGGCAGTGTTTTAACAAAAATGGATGTACAAATGACCTTGTTATTATTTTATGCACTTGGCATACTGTGCACAGTGTGGTCTGATGTGCATGTTGTTGTGACAGATTCAGCAGGAGTGTGAGGCCTGCATAGAGGAGGACAGAGAGACCTTGGTCATAGAGGGCTTCAGGTTTGAGAGTGCAGCCAGCAGGGAAGAGCTGAGGAAGCTGAGTTCAAAGGCTGGTGCAGGAGGACGCCAGGGCGACACATGACTGATGGCTACCTCAGAGGTTTCATCACACAAGGTTTAGAGGTCAAACGACTGGCAGAAGTAACAATGGCAGACAGAGAGCCAACAAACAGCATGATTTATAATGATGGGAGAAAGGCTAACAATTGGCATGTGTAGCTCCTTACAACAGAGAGGCACAACAGTATGATACTATGTTAAATAGAGGAAAAAAGGCTAATTTTAGATAAATGTTCCAATTGTTTCTTAATGTTTATGGGTATGAATAGTTAATGTCATGAGACTTTATGAGTAGCTTGTTCATTGTTGCTTTAGTTTATCACTGAGAACATAGTTTGGCAGTTGAATATTGCCATATTTGGTAGAATGTTTGAGTTTATCATTTCAGAATATGGACATACAGTTGAGCGTTGCCTTTATGATATTGTTATATTCCAGGAGGGAATATTTTAAGTTAGAATTCCATAATTCAGACTAATGGTGTTGTCTTTGCATTATTTAGTTAACTGCTGTCCAGCCCAGCAGTTGCAGTAGAGTGATATAAATGGACCAGTTGCTCACTGACATTCAATACAGTTATGCTTGTTTTATTGCACTGAGCTGTTGCCTTTAACTGTAGTGTGGGTTATGTACATCTTGCATGCCCTTTTGTATATAACAACACACTGTGTAGGTTAGATGGGAATATGGCTTTCACTTTGATTACAGAGCTGTTAAGACTATTCAGTGTCCTTCCTGTTTGTACCCCACTTTACATCATCTTTATCCCTAAGAGCACTTCCAGTGCTCTGATTATAGTAAAGTTTCACACTCCACCATGCTTTTTAGTGCAGTTGGCTTGAAGAAAAACAGTATAGTAAATAAAAATGACAGCGCTATACTAGTATATCTGCAGGTCCATCTTAAAATCTTATAATTGAATAACCTGAAGTCAAGACCTTTAGAGTTCATAAATACAGTTTACTGCACTGGAGGATCATTATGAGAGTACAGTCTCTTAGTTTTAAATATGTTGCTGTTTCTCAGTCCACTATATAGGAATGTTTCCTAATAAATCAGATACATAATTCACAGTGACTTTACTCCTTTGCTGATTTCAGTAGTGAAACTGGTATTAAAATACATTTTATATAAATTAAAAAATAATTTATAGACCTAAGGTCCCACTTTAATTATATATAATGTCAAGTGTAAATCAAGTGGTGTTGGCAGAAAAAATGAAGTTACAGCTAATGGTCATTATGTACTGTATATGCTTTGAACTTATTTTGTCAAAGAAAGCTAAATGCAGCATCAGTGAGAACTCTTACAATTACCTTGTGAAATTCTTATAAATGTTCTGGGGAATTTCTGCGCTACTATAGCCTGTTATACAGTATAATACCATTGCAATCACCTGTTTCATACATAAATAGCACCAATAGTTTATTGACCTAGTTTGTAAATTGATTGTAAATTACTAAATCCCCTTGATAGTGAAAAGTAGACATAGAACTAATTCATTCCTGCCTCATCATGTTACACTCTGTGTTAAGTCGGGAAGTACTGTGGGCTGTTTGGTGCTGAAATGAACAAGAGATCTGCCAGTAGATGAACAAGTGTCAGGGCATCAATGTAACCAATTAACAAACTCCCAATTAGAATGTCTGCTAAACGATTAAACCCAGGAGTTTACCAAATGTTAACATACCAAACAGACTGACATAATATATGCAAATAAGGTCATTATTATGCATGTGCTAGTTCAGTGCCCAAATTAAGTGCTTGTTCGGAGCACTCGGGATGTGTTTGCAAGCGTGAGCTCTGTGACAACATATTACAGAAATAATGGTCACTTGAAAAATCTAATTAGTTTTACATTTGACTGTAAGCTATAGTAGTCACTGAAACGCAAAGACAGCTTGAATTAAATTTAGTAGCCATTCAAAGCTATAGCAAGAAATCCTTTCATATTTATGTTTATATTTAGGAATTGAGGAAAGGGTTTAATAATGAATTGTTTGGCTTCATAATATGCCAACACACATTCACGCTGTGTACACAAACACATGCATCCTGTAATCAGGCCAAGTGGTAGAAAAAGTGGTTGAAAAGCATTCAGCAGATGCTGAATTAGTAATGACAGAAGTTGCAGATTGACTGTGTTGATTGTCATTTTTTTGTCCTAAAGTGCCACATGAATTATTTATATTACAGCCCATATAATTAGATGTTGATGGGAAAAGACTGGACTAGGGAAACTCAAGTACTTGCTGTTCTTTGGCAATGATTAATCAGTCACTCAGTCCTTAATAATTTTCGACAATTTTAGGACTTTGGACCCTTCATACAGACGACTGCAGTGGCCACCTCTTCACAACAGCTTACAACAGAATGACACTGCTGTATTGGGTGGTACTTTCTGGTTTATGATTGCAGTTGTGGTTTGTTTGGGTGATCATCTCATGCCTGTTTTTGATATAAACATCTGCTGCCAATAAATGTGGATTGATGGAACCAAGTGACTTGAAACTACAGTAGATATGTTATGATCATTTTCTACCAGAAGAGGGTGCTGTTTCTTTGTAATTTTACCTAGCCCCTGCACCTAGTTCTTGTGCATTAAGCACTCAAGTGATTATAATGGATGACAATGAGATATTCAAAGGCATATGAAACTCATTCAAGAGAAGCAGTGTGGCTGAAGGTTGGACTCTTACCCAGTTGTCTTTTATAGCCTTATAAAACCTGGAGTTAGAACATAATGAAATTAGTGGAGAATATGAACATGCAGAATATACTCACCTTTGTCTCTTGGCAAAGTAGAACATATTCACCTGTTATTAATCACCGGTGAGACATGTATGGATGGTGAGGTCACTCTATACCCTCTGTGATCCCGTTCTCTGCAATATAACACCCCATCAACTACCACTGCACTACTGCAGTTAAAGTTAAGATCAATGATGCCAGCGGTATGGTCATATATCACACCGCTGTCTCAGAGTTGTTTCACACTGCTGAACTAAACTGCACCAACACAAATTACACCTACAGCGGACGTGACCCCAGTATTTCTCTCTCTCTCTCTTTGTTTTAAAAACCTTGGGGTAGTTTGACAGCCAGGGATTGCAGGCATTGAAGACTTATTACTTATCAATTGTGTGTCAAGCTGCAGTGAGAGGAATGGTGTCCCAAACTTTTGTTGGAGCTAGGAGTGGGGTCTTTTTGTAGCCTTGATTTCGGCAAACACACTCAATGAGAAAATGGCTGGATGAAACATTGTATCATGCTTATGCCTCGTGTGAGGTGTTTAGCCTCAGAGCACTGTTTGGATGTAGAGTTCATGAATGTCCCTGGCAACCCACGGGGTGTTTTCATGTTGTGCTTCAAAACTGTTGTGAAGTTAAGTGCACTCGTTTGCGTACTGATTCATTATAGACCCTGAAACTGTGCCATATAATCAGGAACTGGCCTTCTTTAGACAGCACAGAGGTCAGTCATAGCCAAGGCCCTTGTATGTGTTACGGTACAGCAGAGGGCATCCCTGTAGACTGTATGAGCACAGCTGCAGCAAGACATCCAAGGCCCTTCCTTTGTTTTTGCCGAGCCAATTAGAGAGAGATAGTGTCTGCCTTGAAAGAAGAACAATAGCTCGTTCACAGTGTGTTTGAGTCCATGAGTTTAAATGTATGTGTGTGTGTTTGTGTGTGTGTAAATAGTTTGGGTGTGTGTGTATCTGTAGGGTAGTTAGTGATTAAGCATGTGTGTGTGTTTCTGTAGCTACAGTATATGAGCATATGGAGTATGTGTGTTGAATAGTAATAAGAGAGAGAGGAGCATTGCATACAACAGAGGAGAGGAACACGAAAATGCCTGCCTAAAAAGACAGACAGCGTATGGCGTCATCTGCTGTGATTCAGTTAAGCCACACGCATACAAACACACACAAACACACACACACACAGCAAATCACCAGAGAGGCAAATATAAATTAGGAAGACTTCCTGCATTTATGCGGTGAGGCACATACAATTCTTGTAATTAAAAAGTCACCGCTGTTGAGTGACAGTCTGGCTCATGCACAGTTAGTTTGTGTCCTCACTCCAACTTCTGTGAAACTTTTTGACAGGAAGTGCTGTGATGATTTCGCAGTAGGCCATAACACTCCATCTCTCCAAAGGACCTGGAGGTCATTAACCCCTACCTGCTGCTGTCTCGAGCTGTGCAGAGTTTGATGACTCTTCTTTTCTATCTAAGGAGTGAAAAGAGAGAGGTATGAGGATGCAAGTGTGTGTGTGTGTGTGTGTGTGTGTGTGTGTGTGTGTGCGTGTGTTTTTAGCAGAGCTAGCTAGCACCCCTGGCTTGGCCAGCCGGCTCCACCATATGGCCACATTTATCATGTATCTCGCTGTTCATTAAGACTGCCCTTGCTGGCTGCAGAAGCGCTGCTGGGGGCCTCAACCTCACTTCAGAACCGCTGTGGACGACTGACTGCAGTCCACTGTAATTTTGGGTGTGAATGCTGCAAAATTATATGTGATCGAACACCATTAACCGAAGCTTATTTGTTTTATAAAAAGCCACATTTTCAATCAAAGGAAAGTGGTGATTAAAATGCTATTTGAATTCAATTATGTGTAATTCAAATATAATAGTTTATTGCACTCAAATATGTAGTCTGTGTTTTAAAGCTGTGCAAGGATGCAAAGATCAATTTTCTGTTCTCCCACGCTGTGTGACATATTTTTGTTACTAATCACAACACAACAGCTTATCACTTTTAACTGACTCTGAGTTCCCTATATAAGGAGCATGTGAAAGGCTTTTCTACTTTAAAACACAATATTTCTTGTTAAATAAACAAGAAGAGAAATTTACATTTTAGACATGATCCTTGAGCTAACTGTGGCAGTGCAAAATAATTACCTGTGGAGTGTGGGATTTTATTTTAGTTTGATCTGCACTCCATGCAGCATGTCAGACTGCATTTACACATGCACGCACACATCATCTTTGACTTTCTGATGTTGGTTGTGTTCATTTTGTTTAAAGACAAAGAAGTAAAATAGGGCTGACAGTCAGATCCCAAAGTCTTTACCAACTGAACCACAGAACAGAAAACACTTTACTCACCAAAATAATAAATTAACTGGAATTTTCCTTGGTCGATGGTGTGTGGTGTGGAGTCTGGAATGGAACTAGTAGCACTGATTTCAGCAGTGCAAAGTCATTTCTTTCTGTCTCTCTTGCTTTGATTATTTGTTTGTTAGTTCCCCCTTTTTTAAAATGTTTAGTTAACATAATCAACAATTTGAGTGGACTATTTCCTAATTGTCAGGACCGATAAGTTTATATGTCCACTCTTATTTTTCCCTCTTATGTAGGTAGCTTTAAGATATCTTTGACCTCTTTAGACATCCGGAACTTTGTGTCTCTTTGTGAATGTTTACCAGAGAAAACAGGTGGGGAGCTCAAACCTGCTGAACTAATGTTTACTTGTTGAGCATCCATCTGCTTACATCCACCCCTCACTAGTAACAGTTCTAAACTGTCCAGTCCAAACATTTGGGAAAAATTGCAATAAAGATGTTCAGGCACACTAGTGACTCAATTTTTATTTTTATTTTTTGCATTTTTCACCTTTTTAGGGCAGGAATCTAAACAGAGACATTTGGGGTTTGTGTCTTAACCATTACCCACAGTGGAATACCAGTGACAGATACAATTTTGTGTTTGGAGCAGTCACCCCATGAGCAGTGCACAAATATCTATCACGATAGACCATTTAGCTCTGTGAAGATCTGGATGTGATCTGGAGTGGGATTTGTGATGAGCTCCCTGAATGGACCCAACAGACAACTGGTCCTAATGAAAGCTTAAGGTGAAGGGGCAGATGTGGGGTACATCAAAATAACACTCAAAAGACAGCTGAAAGCAGCAAAGTTGGGAACAGATTTGAACAACAGCAACAAAATAACATTTGTGGAGGTTGTGGCAAAGTCTGATCAATTAAAGTAAATAGTCAGGTAACAGAGTTGGAAACAGGGAGGGAATGAAAATAAAAAAAAAGCAGGTTGTATCTGAAACCACTGGCTACATATTATATAGTGCACTATATAATATGTATACCCTCTGCCATGTTATTTGTTCAGATTTTGAGTGTGAATTTTCCACATTGTTACATGGTTACATGTTACAGGTATCCCGGTCACCTGTCTGTAATAATGCAAACTAACAATAATATATGCATGTCGGTTATACAGGAAACACTGAGTGAACAAGGGTGTGATTTCTGACACAGTTGGGCTAAGCATGAGAGATAATCTTCCTGATTCAGCTGCGGGTAATACTAGATATGTGATTTAAAATCAGCCATACCCAGCTTTGAGTGTACCATACTAGGACCAATAACATACCAGCCTTGATCAGTGTAGTTATGGTGATTATTATGATATACCATATCAGCAGAGCTCTTTCATTCCCTGTGGCTTGTGTAGGGACTGTGAGGCCAGCTGTTGTTTCAGTGCGTCCCTGTTAAGCATCAAAACATCAAACGGCAAGCATGACTTAACTGCCCTCAGAAGATCACAGACTGTTGTTGCGTCTGTCATTTTTATCTCAGGAAGCAGTCTTTGCATTTCTCTCCCACTCTGTGTAACACTCTTGATTTTCTCTCATCCTGCCTGTCCATCTTCCTCTGTCTCTTCTTGACGGCTTGACAGTGTGACAGCGGTGGAGAGATGTCTTCAGTCTTGTGGGGGGATGTCAGCAGGAGTGAGATGTCTGTCTTGGCACTGCTGATTGCTCTGTGTGTGGGTGTGTGTCCATGCTTGCTGTGAATTTGAAGCTAGTGTGTCGATACTGCAGGTGTGCCTATGTGTTGCATATTGAATATCAAAGGAGGGAGTTTGTCAGTCCCTTTATTCGCTTTTAATGAATTGCCAGTTACTTTAGCAGGCTATAGAGATTGAGCTATATTGAGCTTGCTAAAACAGAGGTCTGTCTTGATTGGAGCACCTTTATGATCCATGTCTCTGTGGTGTTTTGGTTGTTGCAGCCACTACGATTATGAGGCAGACTTCATTGGCAAGTGAGACTCAGGTAATTTGGATTGAGACACATTCATACTGATTTGTGTTAGGAGATAAACACCAAATACACACATCCTTTATAAGATGTATCTGATATATCCACAGTCAATAATTTGAGCCAGATACTTTACTTAATAGTATTTCAACACAACTTGTTATCCCTGAAAACTATATAATAGTAGCTGCTCACTATGCAGTGACTGCCTTTACTTCTTTCACCCTTGTTTTCATCTTATTAATTACTGATGAATTGCAGAACTAAGGAGAGGAGTAGTGTGGTTTGACAAGTTGCAAACTCACATTGTTGTGGATTGCATTGTAGATTTCTGAGGCTAGAGAATAGTTGAAAGACTAAATAAACTTCACGAGAATCTTGTTTGTTGATGCAGATGTCTCACTTTTTACTGCCTACAAAAGCAGTTCCAGTTTTGTTCTCCTTCAGCTGGCAGACCAACAGTGCATGGAATGACCGATTGTAAGTTTTAAAATATGCTGTGTTTTTTCCGTTCTGTCCCACATTGACATGTACTGAATGTCAATGGAATAGATCTTTAGGACATTAGACTACATCCTCATTACCTTTTAAAATTACCTCTAGCTGGTGTAATCATCAGCTCCAAAAATCACCTCTCAGCAAATACTCTCAACAGTGCTGTTGGCTCTCATATGCAGGTATACAACCCATAACTTGTGCTTTTATAACCTTCCCAGAAATATCCTCTGATGCACAACAGTGAGGTGACTTGCCATTAAGTCCTCAGCACAAAGCAGCTACAGTCCTTGCTGTTTTGTTTTAGAAAGATGTGACAGGAGAAACTTTGTAGCAACAGAGCAGAGCAGCTTGTAGAGCTCTGTTATTATAAATCTAATAGCAGTGTTCATATCCTCTTCTTTTTCTTGGACTCATGTTTTATTAAAGTTATTATCTTTATTAGGTAGCCAACTGCACTGTACTTTGTTTATGCTCAGCTATTCCACTACTGGCTTCAGAAGAGATGGGTTTCAAAAATAACTTTAATTTAATTTAATTTGTGCATTGGCTTCTATGTTTAACTGCAGGAAAGTACAACAAAGCAACACTGTTTGGATCAGATTTTTTTATTAATATTGGTAAAGAAGGCAGGCATTTAATCTAACAGTCATATGGCTTTCATGAGGAAATAAAAAAGTGCCCAGTCAAAGTCAGAGTGTCTGGCTTCAGTCAGAAGGCAAAGAATCTGAAAAGCTATTAAGTGAATATATTTCCAACGAAATCATATAATTTTAGTGCAAAAAGCTGGATATATTTCTCAAGCGCTAACATTTCTACTCTTCATCCTCCCCAGATCAGATGTTGCCTGGGCACATTTGGTAGACCAGTTCAGGTGGTTCCTATACAATAAAGCAGTTGACAGAGGGAGACATTTTAGGGCATATGAAACCAGCAGAATGAGAGGACCTGTGGACACAGATAAGGATGAGAGTAAAACCATGATGACCTTGGCATAGTATTAATGACAGACATGATCACATACAACCTTTTATGACAAAAGAAACCCTTATAGCTGCAGCGAGGGAAAACCCCATGACGGTTGGTCTGCATTTTCAAAATGATAAACTAATCAGATTTTAGGTATGTGTGGTTGTGTGTGAGTTTTCAAGTGCAGTGGAATTTCCCTGATCCTTGTGTTTCTATCAGTGGAATTACCCCTCAGGACACCTGATGCTTCATAGCAGGTCTAACGCACACATACACATACAAGTGACAGAGAATTTTTTGTCTGCTCGTGTCTCTTTGGTCGGAGCCTTGTTGTTGGGTCACAGTCCTGCCCCCATATGTCATACTTATATGACATATATATCACACTAATACAAAGCAGGAAAAGGAGAACCTGCTGTCAGTCTACATGTTTTAAACACTTCTTTATAGGGAGCTTTCCTCTCTCTTTGTGTTTTTGATTGTGAAGGAGCAGAAAAAAAACATCATCATTTGTGCAGGCAGTTATTTACCGAAATAGATATCTCAGCGCTTTCTAAAGGCCACATTTATCAGTCCAAAGAGACATCCTATATTACCAAACTAGACGCCAAGACTGACTCATATTTAGAAATTTGCTGCTTTATTGCTTAGCTGTACATTCACTTTTAGTTAAAAAATCAATTTAATGGTGTAGATATGTCAATTCTAACAAGAAAAACTTAATGTGTTATTACCTCTGCCTGCCACATGAGCTTTGTGGGGATTAATGTACACGTGTAGTAGTGTGATACCTCTGTTGTGTTCATTACATTCCTACTGTGAACACACAGAACTGCATGTATATTCTTATGCTGATTCTATGTCATTAAATGCCTTAGGCGTTTCAGTGTTGGAGCATGTTTCTATATGGGGCCCTAATCAAAGCCAGCTCCAGCCATCCTGCCGGCACCCACACAGAGAGGCCGTGGACTGGGGTATGATGTTATTTTCCAGGCTGAGCTAATTGTCTCTGGGGCTCAGTTCTCTCTCTCTGGTTGCAGTCGGACTTTTGCTCTGTTACACGATGCAGCCGCGGGTCCCTGGGAAGGCTCTAATGAAGAGTTATGAGACGCTGGATGCCTGTTGGCTGTGGAGAGAGAGAGATGGAGGGAGGACACAGGGAAAGATGGAAGATGGGAGTGAAGCATGGAAGGGTGAAGAGAGAGGCATGAGAGGAAGATGGTGGAAGGAGGAGGGATAGAGCATGCAGTGAGGCAGAAAGATGGATGGAAGGAAAGAAAGAAAGCACAAGAGGCTATGGGACCCAACACCCTTGGAAGATCCTGCAAGCCAAAAGCCTCTTACTGCAGTACAATGCACTGCTTATACTACTGCCTTGCAACACACATAGTACATGTGCTTAATAGGAAAAGATTTCATGACTTGATGAATATGACGAAAATGAACGTGTTATCTTACTGAGGTCTAAACTTTTGGATCTTCATCATGGGAGATGGTTGGTGTTGTAAAACCAGAACATAACTGCTGTATTTGCATTTGGGCGCTTAAGCCTGCTGGCCAGCATTGTGGTTTTACTGTCCTCCAGAGTGCTAACATGAATTATCCTCCTATTGTACAAGTTGGATGTTTATGTCGTCTTTCCCTCAAGACCTGCCAGCATTCATGAGTCTGATTTTTTTTTTTTAATTCTGTCCCTTTTCTCCCCCTTTATCTATCTGTCTGATAAATATCCTCTTGTGCTGCGATTACATTTGTGAATGTTGTTTGTCTTTTTCTTCCTCGTTCTTTCCTGCCTTTTCTGTTTGTGTCTGTGGGAGGCAAGTATCTTGTTTTCACTCTGACCTGTTGTGGGTTTTCTGAGAAACATCTGAAAGATTTAAAAAGCAAATAGGAGTAGGATTTATTCAGTGTCTGTCTGTTTTGAAACCATTTAATGCATAACATGTCCCTGCATATTGTGGGTATGCTAATTCAGAGTATTATCTCCTGGTTGTGTTTTTCATTGTTACCTTTTGCAAGGGATCCTATACATGAGTGTGTACATATGGATCGAGTGTCAGCGCACAGGTGTTTTTTTTTCTTATTTTGGTAAGAAGTGGTTATGATCTAAACTCAAGTACAGCAAGATTTAAAAACTTAAAATATAGTGTTGAATTCACCAAGCATATTTATGAGAATGACATATCAGCTACCACAAGGTCTTCCAAAAAGTGCATATTCATTAGATTCTGCAGCAACCTGCATCCATACACTTAAAATAAACAAATATGGTACTGTCTTAGTTTGTGAACAGTTTTGTTGGTTGCAACATATCTTTGAAAATGATCAAGAAGAACAAGTAAAGAAAATCCTGGCATTTTAAATGCAGCCAAACATTTCTTGAAATTATTTAAAGGAAGAAAAGAGTCCACAGTGGCCATTTATTTTCAGTGTTTTTTGCCTTCCTAACAAAAACCTTTTGCTTTTCTTGTGGTTAGATCTGCTCCACTACAGTATATGGATGACAGAGCAGCTTCAACCATTTAGATTTCAGATGGGGTTGACCGGGTCATGCCCTTGGAGGGTAAAGAAGACTCTTTTTGTCCTTTTTCAGGAGAGAATCCTTTCTTTAACTTCCTCTCTTGCTTCTGCCTTCACTGGAGTCTAAATGTCAGCCAGCCCGAGAGAGAGAGAGACAGAGAAAGAGAGGGGGAGATCTGCGGTCTGCAGGGAGAAAGCCATTGAAAGCATACATGATGACACACTTCCCCCATTCAGTCTGATGAGCTATTGAAAAGCAAGATGACATTTTGCAATAATACACCATATAGCTCCAGAGTTTAGCGAGATGAAACATTTATTCATAAATATGTGATGCCTGGCATTTATTGATGTTTGTGGCTAGATTTGCTGTCAAATGATTCTCGGTTTCAGTTGGAGTTTTATTTGTGAGGAAATATGCCGCACCTTGACAAAGTGATGAACCATGACGGTGAGCTGTTATAATCAGCTATACAACCACATTGTTTAGCCCAAGGAATGTAAAGAGTCAGTGTGAATAATATGACAAGATTTATAAGGCACACCCCCTGCATAATTATGAAAAATGATCTATTGTGCGTGTGTGTGAGCACACCCCAGTGATTGTCGAGGTTTAGAGAACACCAAGAATTGAGCTCAGGTTTCAGCTTTGTGTCCTAGTTACAGTGGAGATTCTGCTACATCAGCCTGCACAGAAGCCTGCAAAATCAGTTTTAGGTGATGAGAAAAAATGATTTAGTTGAAGTGCTTTCCCAGGAGATAGTGTTTGAAAACTCTGAAAACTGCACCTTGTACTTAATGCTGAAGTGTGTGTGTGTGTGTGTGTGTGTGTGTGTGTCTCCGTATAGCTGTATTTGCCGGCATGCTCATGTCAGGTGGAACGCTAACAATGCTGTGATTGGGGAAATCAGTTTGGCTTTTTGGGAACGGCAGGCGAGATCATGCTGTTATGCTTGTCCTCTTCCCTTGTCTGCTTCCCTCAATTTTTACCCTTTTCACCTTCCTCTCTGTGTCATCCTCTTCCATCTGTCCTCCCTCTGTCAGAAGAGGAGTGCGTGTTATTTCCTTTTATGTCCCCAAATCGGTGTGAAGTCCCCATGAAGGGTAGTAGATTAGCGCCATTCTCATCCAGATAATTTTAACAGCTGCAGTGATGGTGGTGCTGCTGACATCTGAAGCCTCTTGTCTCCTGAGAGACACTCTGGCTGTTGGTTGAATTTCTGTCGCTTCAGATCAGCCCAGCTGGAGGAACACTAAACAGGCACATTTTATTCGCTACGGGCCCCTGCGGATGTTCTGGCTGCACAATGCTCGAGCTGCAGTATCAACGAAGTATTGACTGTTGCTTACAGGGGAACAGAGAGTGTACCGAGGGGGCTCGAATTAAATTTTGCAGAAAAAAGGAAAAAAAAGGGGGTGGGGGATGTTGAAGAAAGCAAAATGGCTGATGTAGTGGTTGTTATGCATGAGGGGAGGGTGGGCTCCCATAGATAGAGAACATAGGACAGAGTGTAATTACTCAAATCTGAGTCATTTTAAGGGTACTGTTGTGCTTTCCCTCTCATGTCCAAAGTTTTTTTTAAATGCTCAGGCCTGCACGTACTGTAACTCTGAGCACTTCAGTGGAAAAGAGGATTTAAATTTCCAGCAAATGGTGTCTGTTGTCTTTTGTCATTCCACTCCAGCATCCTGCTCTGGTTTTGTATGTCAGGTCTCTCTATTATACAGAGCAATAAACGTAGAATGGAGATTACTTTAAAAAAGGCTTAAAGCAAGTTTTGTTTTGACATAGTTAAGTATTTTATTGAATTGTAACAAAGTATTTCACTAAAATGACTACTATAGATTTATCAGCCTCAGCCAAAACCAGCAGCATTTCTAGTTATCAGTATTTAATGTGAAAATCAGTTATCAGTACACAGGAAAAGGGGCCAGCGCTAATCCCAGCTGACAGCTGTGAGAGGTGGGGTACACCCTGGACAGGTTGCCAGTTTGTGGCATGGCAGACATATAGAGACACACAGCTTACCATAAAGACCTGAAACAGTGACACCGCTAGCCTGGCTCTGTCCAAAGGTAACAAAATCTGCCTACCAGCACCTCTTAAGCTCAATAATTACCATGTTCTATATCATTTTTATAAATCTGTACAAGATGGGTAAAAAATTACAATTCACAATTTTTCTGGGGGTTACAGACTATTTATTTGTCAAGATCAGTAACCTCTTGGAGTCTCTGCTGGTTGCCTGGCAGCTGCTTTAGCTACATGCTAAGCTAAGAGGCTGCTGGCTCCAGCGACATATTTTGTGTACAGACATGCAATGTATACATTTTTTCATCTACCTCTTAGCAACAAAGTGAATAATCAAATTTCCAGAAATATCGAACTGTTCCTTTACTTTTGGCAAATCTTACTTCCTATGGGACTTTTCCTGGACTACAGTTTTTTGCTCAAGAGTAGGTGTATTGCCAACAAACCCACATTTTACACACATAACTCCATTACTTTTTTCCTGGCCTTTTGGATTCTACAGCCACTAAATGACCAAAGACACTATTATTTAAAATCTGTGGTCATTTGCATACTCACATTTGGCACTGTAAAGCATCAAACAAATGTTAGGAATTGAGTTTGTTATGTAGCCTTGTAGTAAAAGAGATATACTGAGTGTTGTCAAGAACAGCATTGAGCATTTCAAATGGATTTTATACAACCAAAGGATTTTTCTCTCCTCGTCATTTCAGCTCTGTAATCACTGAACTCAGTTGCAGGGCATGAGCCAGCGTCATTGGCAGATCTGCCGGACTGCCTGTGTGCTGTATTTGTGTTGGGTGGGTATTGATTTTGTGTTTGTCCTGGTAAATACTGTATTTTGGAACCCGGTGCTTCTCTGAAATCTGGACAGAGTTGTTTGAATGGTAACAGAGGAAGGGGAATGACACACATGAGAGAGAGGTAAAAGAGTACATGGATCAACAGTAATACAGCAAGAAATAAGGGAGAAACTCTGAGCTTGAGGACAAAGGAAGAGAAGTGGATAGAACAGTGAAATAATAGGTAGCATAAAATGAGATAGTGAAGAAGAGGAGAGAGGTACAATGAGGAAAAAATGCAAAAAATTAAAGCAGAAGAATAATGAGGAGGAGGAGAACATGTTGGACTGTGGACTGATCACTCTTACTTGGAATACAAACACACAGACACTCCAACTCACCTCCAGCAGAGCAGATCAGATTTGTGGCCAAGTCATCCACCACCCTTTCCTCCCGCTCCCTCCCCTCACTGTTCAAGAACTTAATTACAGCGATAATTTGGCCTTGTTTGTTGTAGTCATTATTACATTCTGCAAACACCGGTCGGCTAATGAAAATACAGACACCAGATCAGAGATGTGGTGAGGCCCTTGCCTAAAAACCTGAAGAGGAAAAAAAGGAAAGGAAAGAACGAACTGTCAGACATATTATCAAGCTTTGACATCATGTATAATGAACACCAAAGCTTTCTCCATGTTCACTGATGCCAGCAGACATGATTAAGAAAGTATTAAAGACAAAGAAAAAAATAATAAAAATGAGCTGGTACTTAATCTTGGTTGTTGACTGTGGTGTGTCATTTTAGGAAAATGAGACACTGAGAGATAAATGATCCTCTTAATGCTTGCTTTGTCTCTAATTAAGTGAAATTACAGACTTTCCCTCATTTAAACATCAACTAAAGACACTTCAAGATCTAGACAAGTCTAATTACAAAGAGGAGCAGCATATAACAGAAAACTGCTGTCCCCCTCAGCTTAAGCTGTGCTTTAAGTAAAGTGTTATTTTTTTACTTTGATGCTGCAGATTGTAACAATGATGGGATATATTTGAACATAAGACATAGCAGATGTCCTCTGTAGAGACAAAAGCAGAGCATAAAGCAGATGGGCGAGTGTCATTTGGTTTTGATATAGTTTTTGTTATTGTATTCAGTGTGACTATATTAATACAATAGACTTTATTTAAGCTGGAGGATTTCAGATGCAACACAGGATGATGATGATTATCAGGATCATATAATCACATTAAAATCAAGTTAGGGTACATTTAGGCTTTCAGTGCAACACTAGCTCATCAGAATCTATCAATTATAATAAATATGGTACAAAACAAACATCAAATGTCATATGTCATATTTAATAACCAGATTCATTGGCACACTTACTTAGTCTTGCTTTGATGCAGAATTTTGAGAGACAGCCAAACATCTTAAATTCCACACAAAACAGTGTCACTCTTGTGGATCATTCATCAGGGGACTACGGTATGTGATAGCTAAAACTATGTGTCGTTTGTTATGATTCACTTTTAAGAGCAAGATTTCTAATTTGCTTTGACCTCCACCATTGCATCCAGTGCGTCCCCAGTCTATACCACCTGCATACAAAAATACAACTGCACAAATGGCCATCAGTGGAAGGCAGGATTTTAAGTGAGACAAAAGGACTGCCACAGTTGGAGACTGCATTAGCTGAAGTCCTGACTAGATAAATTGCAGACTAAGCTCATCCTGAAGCACCACTCAGTCTCTAGAACCCTGAGGATGCATTCAAGTCTGTTGGGATGCCCCCCTCCCTGCATTTATTAAATGATTTTGCTGCAGTTACATAGCTGTATAAATGTCAGCTGACGTGTGGGCGAAACTCCATTTAAAGCTTGTCAGAGAGATTTATCAGGGTATTAAAAACTTTTAAATGTGCTGTTTTTTAAAGCTGTTGTGATGTGTCATACACCTTCACAGCTGCGTATCATTGTCGTATATTTACCACTGTACATTTACCCCTGGCACAGGCCACCACTGATCCATACAGAATAAAATAACTGTTTTTTTTTTGTTTTTTTTTTACTGCATGGAAGTGGATAGCTCATATTAGTCTGTAATTATATGACAATTGTATGATGAATTATAAATTGCCAATGTATTTAAATGACTGAAGTACTGTCTCAGAATCACTTTAGTAAAAAGTGATTGATATAGCAGTGCAGCTGTATTCTACGTATTACAAGGCAAGTCGTGATCATGACACTGACCTAACATTCGCACTTGGCAGTGCTAGTATTTCTTTTCATTATGACACTGGAATAAAAGATAACTTGCACAAAAGAAAGACTGTACATCACTGACCTAACTAGGACGCGAATACTGTATTAGCTTCAAGATTCAAGTGATACATATCTGGCGTTGGCTCCCTTTGGTGACAAATACATGTCGTCAGTTGACTAAGCACAAATGGGCCAGAACGAGGCCATCACTGACCCACACTTTCCAGACGAACCACGCTCATATGTTCCACACGCTGCACAGCCAGTCGTCTGGTGAATAACATGAAATTATGACAACAGTGTCATTTTTATGGTCCTTATTCTAGAGTTAGAGCTGATGCAACCGAGCCAACTGTGGGGTTTCTGTCATGGTGGCTGCCGTGAGCATCATAAAAGTCTCCCTGGTGCCTTTTACACACACGCACACACACTGTCTCTTCTTGTTTCCTCACGCACATAGCCACAGACTGTGGACCAGTGGATTTATGGTGTGTGAACAACACAGTTTTTTTTATGAGGGGCTTAGACAAACAGTATTTGGAGCCAACTGATCGTTATGCTGTACATTATCCCATTTGCTGGAACACATTTCTCTTTTTGCCAGTAACGCAGGCTAGAACTTGGCAAAACTGGACAGTGAACCAGACACACACTGTCTACAGAACAAAGGAGTTTACATGCAAAAATATGTTGAAATATTATGATTTCAAAAAAGACATAATAAAGACAGACTTTTCTCACTTTTATTTTTGTTACAGTCTTTTTGTTTAGTTGCAGTGGCTGTACATAAATGAAACATATATCTGTGAGTATATATGTAAGTGGTTAGTTCTTTTTTATTCAATTCTTTCTGTCAACAAACATAGATGGAGTTTACCTAAAGAGCATGTGCACATAAGCACAGACAATTGTGAAAAGGTTTTTTTTTTAACATGTGTTTGCATTTGTCTTATTAAACCTATTCATCCATCCATCATGTACACACACACACACACACAGACTAATGTGCTTGTGTGGCAGGTGTAGTATGTAGTGTGGCACTGGAGCAGACAGTGTCCTGCATGGCTATTAAAGAGTCCCATGGCTGTCTAGAAAATGTCTTTGAGGTGGATTTCCAAATTTCTCTCCGAGACAGATAGGATTAAGTTCTAGAAAACAGGAAAACATTAATAAAACAGTTGCACAGAGGTGCAGCGTACTTTAACAAATGTGCATTACCTCACGAGGGTTTAGCTATTTTCTTTCTGTTATATGTGTAGTCTCACAGAAGAATCCAAACCCCTCTCTAAAATGCTGCTAAATGGACAGAGAAGAACTTTGTTTTAGCTGTTGTCTCCAGAAGTTTGGGAGACAGGCCTGACTTAATAAAAAATAATGTAATATTGATATTACGAGAAATTCTTTGTCTGTTAATGTCTGACTGTATGCTAACACACCAAACAAAACTGAATTTAGCATGGTTGTACGTGGCAAACTGCTGTTCAGTACATTACTGCAAGCACTTGACAGTGTACTAACTAACTTGGAAGTTTATTCTTCCAATGACATCACACCAGTTGGAGGAGAGCTGTAAGGGTGAAGGTAAGGTGCCAAGAACTTCACTTCCAGCTTAGAATCACCTGCTAATAGATCCTTTAATCACTCTAAATGCAATGTTTCCTCCATGGTTGCTGAACTATTTATCTGTTGAAGTTCTCTTGATTTCAAAAGATGGCATTGTCTGGGTCTGACTTCTATTTCAGCAGTAAAATGACAGGCTGCAATTAGCTCTTAAAAAAGAAGTTTATTAATCCCAAAGGAAATTCTTTAATTCCTTATTCCTCATGCGATGTGCATTGAAATAACTGTGATTCGTGAATTTATTTGCTGATGTTTTTTTCACTGAAATCCTCCATTAAAGAGGAAATTGAAGTCTTTGTTTTGTATTTTTAATATAATTTGTCCATGAAAGATTTTTTTTTTTACATAAGTTCTTCAGTCTTCAGTCATTATTCCTCACGTTATAATGTAATGTGAGAATAATCTCATAAATCTTAATTGAACATGTCTGTAACAACAAGCACAGTGAATAGATGAGGCATGTTTAACCAAAGCTTTTATAAACTATTAAATTGAATTAAAGAGCAATTAGAAAAACAAACAGGAAAACTAAATTGGTGGAAATCATCACTTTTTCTCATTAAATGCACATTTGCTTTAGGTTGCATGATGTAATTGATTTTTATGGCGGTGCGGTGGGGAGGTGTGGGGTTTAGTAAATTTAGCTAGCAGCTTTCATTTGCATAACAACATGCAGCTTTAGGAACTACTGTTATTTAGCATAGGAAGAAAATCTGGCAGATCTCAGATCCAATTGGTTACCGTACCACAATTTCCCACCTTCTCAGGAACACAAGACAAGAGGGACGCAAGACATTTGCCAATTTTCATAATAAATGAAAATGAGAAGCGGCAGCTTCCTTACCTCACTGTGCCCACTGTGTTTTCAGTTTAAATGAGGAACAAGTGGCCTAGCAGACTCATTGATAATGCACTGCAGGCAGTGAAGGAGGATTTGGGAAAATTTCAGCAAGTTTAGGCTGGTCAGCCTGGCAAATACGGCATGCCATTCAGAGCACAACTACACAGTTTCACCTGTGTGAACACATCAGATTTGATTTTGCTTGGACTATACCGCTGACCTCATTCGCTACAGCGGCAGGGTTCATCCATCCCTTTCAAACCATTCCGCACTCTACCAGTGGAGCAAACACCCTTACATCTGACTGGCTTGGCTAATTCAATTAACACAGCAACATTTGATCAAATAAAAGTCCAAGCCTAGGAGCTTAATTAAATACAAGGGGGTGGGGAAATGCCCGTGTGTGTGTGTGTGTGTGTGTGTGTGTTTTAATATGCCTGCACCTACACATCTGAGTGAGTATGAGTACATAGATGGTCTCTCTCTCTCTCTCTCTCTCTCTCTCTCTCTCTCTCTCTCTAACTCTCTCTCTAACTCTGTGTGTGTGTGTGTGTGTGACTGCAGGTGCATGCCTGACTCAGTTTGTGTGTTTATGCTTGCATGGCTGTTTGGGTGTGTGTGTTTTTATAACTGGTTGCTAGGCAAGGGATGAGATAAAGCTTTTAACTGAGACACAGGAGATTTTCAACTTGCTCTTCCGTTGAGCTGTTGAATACACAATAGGAGGGAGTTCAGTAAAGTTCACATAAACCACTTCTGACTGCTCACTCAATGCTACATGAATATGGATTTGTGTTGGTTTGTTTTTTTTTTCAAATCTCCCCCCCCCAAAAAAAACAAAAAACAAAACAAAAAAAACACGGAATTAATTATTCAAAAAACACCTTGCAGCCAAAACAAACAGGCAGCAATGTTCATGCACAAGGTAGGGGCACGAATGCCCCAAAGAATTTGAACTACCAACTTGACATCAACAAAGACGGGGCACAAGCACAGGCAGAAGTTAAACTCAGTAATTTACACATATTTATTCACAGTCAGCTCAGAAAAACAGAAACTAATGTTTTGACAAAATTGCCTTCTTTAAGGCGATGCCTCTGCAGGCGCCCTTTTTGTGGATGTCTATTGTATCAAGATAAATAATGTTTAAAAAGCAGCAAAGCATATGAACAGTAACCCCAAAGTAAGTGGTATCAATCCTGGCTGAAAACTGTGCTCTTGAGCAATACATCCAAATAAAACATCTTCAACAACTTTTAATTCTCTCCACACTGAAGGGGATGACTCTGGAGGATGAGCCTCCAACAGTCTCAGAAGTCCTTGAAGTGTTGGCTGCAGCATTTAGACAGCAAAAGACAGACTGGGTGCTTTGCCTCCTTCCTGTGTCACCAGAGAGGCATAGCTGACAGCACAGTTTCTTGGCATCCTTGTGGATTGAAGCAGCCAGTCCTGGATGGCTGCAGGTTTCAGGGGACCCCCTGTAAGGATGCTGGCTCCCCTCTCCCTCTTTGACACAGGCAGATGGTGATTGTAGCTGCAGATTCCCAGCCTTTGTCCCAGAGAATCTCGGTGTCTGCCTCTAGAAAGTCAGTTAACTGGGACCAGTGCCACCCCCCACCCCCCATCCCTTGCGTAAGCTATAGTACAGGAGGAGATCCATATGTTCATTTACCCGTCAGCAGGAGGACACCTAGAACTCTTGGAGTACTCTTAGACATACTTAACACTGACTGAAAGCCTGCACCTTGTTCCTGTCTCCCCTGCTCATGCTCTACTTCATGTCTGACAAGACATACCCATTATCTTGATCTCATAGTATGCTCTGTTCTGTGGTTAGCTGGTTAGCTTTGGTTGTCTCATCTAGTATTATTGAATGTAAAATGGGAGGAGCAGAGCAGAGTTGTGGCTTCTGGCATGAACCTGGGTCCTCTTGAATTGCCTTGTTATGACACCTTACAATGCATCTTTGTTTGTGTGATTAATGCTGGTTAGTAATGGAGTTGTTGCAGTGTAATAGCGTTTGTAGCTGGGAGTGGGATTAAAAGTTGACCATGTGATAGAGAGGGTAGATAATTGTTCTAAAATGGGGAAAATTACAATGCTATTATAGGGCATTGAAAAAGATAAAAAGAAATAAAAATTAAAGAATAAGTCTGGAGGAGGGGGTAATATTTTCTGCAATAACACACAATTTCTGAGATTAGAATGGTAAATTTATGAAGAAAAACTCATGAATTTATGGAAAAAAATCTTGAATATTCTCTGAGATTTTTTCCTACCTAGAATGGTGCATAATTTTGAACAGTCCTTCCGTAAAGGCATTCACATTGTCTCACTCATTTTTAGAAACAAAACTTCATCGCCTCCGCAAACCTAGCCAATCGTTGTGTGAAGTGGGTGTGATTGTCACATTATCAGTTTCAGAAAGTCACAGAAATTGTTGGATGCATTTGCTACCCAATTCTGACATCAGAAATATGTGGTGGCAGGAGGTTTCTGACAGTCTTTGACCATCTGAAAAGCTCCTCAGTTGAAGCATTCTGACACGATCCTGATGCACATGTTGGTGTGCTTGTTTATAGTTCGAAATGGCTTACAGGCAGAATCATCTGTTATTTGGTGTGCAGGAAGTACTTCACACCTTGAAAGGATTTTCCTGTTTTCACCTTTTCAATGGACATAAACCTAGGGGTGTATTGAGTCTAGTCAAAGAGAGCTTGGAGGGCTGTCCAAGCACAGATAAAAATGAAATTCAGTACATTCTGGAAACATGAGTAAAACTCCTTTCACCAGGTCAAACAGCACAGGAGAATTTGCTCCAGGCACGTGAACATCAACAGTGTCTGTAACAGAGGTGGTTTTCACCAGGAGAATGAGTGCTTGTATTGGCCCCTATTTCAGCTCAGGGGTCATTTTTATGGCCACATGACAAATGGTGAATTCTGTTTATGTGGTATGCCTAGAGAAAAAAAACCCACCACATGCCATGTAACTCTTCTTAAACTTGCATTGAGGCAATATAATACCTGTCTCTCTGCTGAAAATGGAGAATAAAAAAGATCAGTTCAGACTGATGGTTACAAAATCATCCAAGCTTGACTGTGCCCTTTGTGATGACCATTTCTCAAGAGGCCGGAGTAAAAACCACCACCACACAGAGACACCCTCGGGGATGGTGGTACCCACCCTTCTCTATTGCTTGTCAGGACAAAAGTGGTGAAAGTGGCAGCTTGTAGATTTATTCAGGCACTGGATCAGTTCATGAGATTTCCATTTGGTTTTTTAGCAGGTATTCCACCAGTGCTTAACAACTCATGAGAATGTTGCTGCACCTTTAAGCTTATGTAGGATGCTGCTGCCTGCTGGGAGGAAATCTTCATTTGTTGTGACAGCTGGGAACAGTATCAGCTATACTGTACTTTGAGGCCATTTTGGAACAACAGAAAAGGACAGTCTTGACATCACAGGAGTGGTTGTTATCTTCCCTCAGTCCCTGCAAGGAGGTTACTTGCTATAATCTGCCTTTTTTCTTTGAAATGATCTGTTCACTGATTCAAATTTTATTTTCACTTCACAAATGCCATTATGGAAGAATATTTGCAAGACATGCAAGGAATATCTAGCAGTAATCAGAGACAAAAAACTTAGTGCTGCAATATGCCCTCTCAGAACTGACCTACAGCATTTATAAAAGAACATGTGCACTAGCTTTTATAGTAGTGATGCAGCAAGTATGCACAGTAGGCAGATTCTGTGGTTGCCTCTGCATGAAGGAGCAATTTGTTACCTGGTGTAACTAAGTAGAGGAATACCCCTGCCACTGTCAAGGTTCAGAGTTATATTCCAGTTGGTGGCACTCATATTAAACAGAAGACCACAGTTTGGCATAAACGATCCACAAAATGGCTTGTTAAATCAGCACAAGGTACTGCATGTATCTTCTTACCAATTTGTGTAGCAGTAGATTTTGGTTGCAGTTGACTCTTCACATAGTCCCCTTTATATTGTGTTTATGCTGTTGTTCACAGTATTTAAATCTACATAATTAAAAGTTAATGAGTTTGTCTTTGTGTAGCGTCTATATGAGACACTTAATTGATAATGTTGACAATCGTGATGAAACTAATACCTGTCTCTCAGGAGAGCCTATCTTCTGCCATTCTCTATTTCTCTTGTTTCTCTTACCTCTTATCTGCCCTTTTACCTTTCTGTGATCTTGTTTTCCCTTGCTCCTGTCTTGTCTCATCCTCTGCCCTCATTTCTACCCTCCACTGGGCCCCTTCTCTGCTCTCCTCTCCTTTCCTCTCCTCCTAGAACTTTCTTCCTCTCCTCAGGTGACAGGGTGATGGATTAAGCCCAAATAAACTCGTTCATCTTTCAATTAGAGCCAGTGTTGAGGAGGTGCCAGCCATTATGAAGCTGTCTGGAATACTGGGAGCGAGGGGGTGATGGAGAGAAGAAGGGAAGAGAGGGTGAGAGTGAATTATGGCATTAGTGTGAGAGGCAGAGATAGAGGGATGTTTGTGAAAGATGGAGTGAGAAAAGAGGTGAGAAAGAAATACATAGTGCTGTGTGTGTGTGTGTGGGGGGAAGAAACTTATTGGTTGAGGGAGCAGATCCAACTATTAAAACATCACTCCTGTGCTGCCATTAGAACAGAACTCCCATGCCTGGCCGACCACCCACGGTCTTGCTCCCCACGTCATCACCAGCCCAGCTTGCATTTTTATGCAACATTGCCTTTCACTGATTTGATTTTTTTCCCTATATTGTTGTCGGTGTTTCTTATGAGTCTGATGAATTTGTTCTGAGTGGCTTAGTCACAGAATAGGAGGGCCGTGGAGTGTGTGTATGTGGAAATGCCCTTGTGTATATGTATATGTGGGAGTAAAGGTAAGCATAGGCATTTGTCTGCAACTGTAATCTTGTATATTATAGTGCAAGTGTGTATGTATATATGTACATGTGTGTGTATATATAAAATATCCATTACAGTGAATGAATACAGTATGTGTATTCATAAACTGTGATGAATGTGTGTGGGTGCATAAGATGAAGAAGACAGTGGTGTTTAAGGAAGCTTTGTGACTTAGTACCCTTGCCTTCCATCTCTTCCAGAAACCAATACTGAGTTGTTGGCATATTTTCATTTTTTCTGTTTTCTTCTTCATCGTCTTCTTCAAGGGAATATTATGTACTGTAGGCACACAGGGACGAGTTCTAATGAATTTGAATGAGCGTCTCAATTTATTTTCCATGTTTTATTTATTTTTTCAGGGTTTGGGGAGTAAATTGAATCGACGGCAGTGATGCGTGCGCTAGTCAGGAGCAATATAGGGACCTGCTGTTCTGATTAAGTTCCTGTTATGGAGCCGTTCATTATTGATTTCATTTCTCCTCACTTCTCCTCCCTCTCACATTCACATTCGCTCCATATCTCTTTCTTCTCAGCAGGTCTCTCCCTCTTTCTCTGTGCCTCTTACTCTTTCCCTCTTCTTTGCTGTCAGCATTCATTTAAAAACAGCAAGTTGTTATTTATAAAACACAGTCAGTTTTATTTCAGACTAAATACACAGCATACATTTTTTGCTTCTAATTCCACTCTAGTGTTTTGACTTTTGAGATTTGCCTAGATATAATGTAGCTGTCAATGCTGTAATGTGGAGGCTGTCTTTGTTCTGATTGGAGCAAAGTCTTGGATCATGCTGTTTGGCTGTTTCACTCACCCTGATAAGTGGACTTGACATCATCTATGGTTTATTCACCAGCCAGTTAGATACAGAGCTCATGCTTTGAACTGAGTATTATTTGGTGAAACACTAAATCAATTTTCACTCTGTGCAGTTAAGAGAGTTGTGCCAGAAGGATGACTACCAGCGTGTGTCTTGAAATAGGAATTTTCACATCATATTGTCAGGAAAACCAAAACATATACAGTACTGTGTAGAAGTTTTAGGCACTCTAGATGTTTTTACTCTTACCCTTCATCAGTAGCATCAGGGAGGTGTTTGATTAGTCCCAGATTAATTCTGCAGCTGGACAATGAGTCCAATCACACATTCAGCATGATAAAGAACTGTCCCCCACAAAGCCCTGATCTCAACATCATGGAGTCAGTGTGCGATTACAAGAGACAGGACACTGAGACAGCCTGAATC
The DNA here is from genome assembly GCF_001640805.2 of Lates calcarifer. Lineage (NCBI taxonomy): Eukaryota > Metazoa > Chordata > Actinopteri > Centropomidae > Lates > Lates calcarifer. The sequence continues at coordinate 26,374,614 of NC_066847.1, read as the reverse complement.
CACAATAACTTATCCAAGATGCTGGAAAAAAACTACCTAAGTACATGTGTACTGAGGAGAACTAGACTTCACATGAGGTTAACTGATGAATAAAAATTAATCATGGGATTATTTTTGACAGCATCCCCACATTAGTGCCTAAACTGCCTAAAACATTTGCACAGTACTGTATATTCTTTTAGATTAATAGCATTCCATATATTGCTTTTGTATTGTTGTGTTGGCAATGCAAATTAGAACAGAATTAGCCTGCTTCAGAATATATCAGCATCTCAATAGACAGTTCATTTTGTCTTTACAGAAAGGTGTTATGCCAGTCAGTCAGCTCTTGTCAGACTTGTCAACTGTTAGCTCTGTATTAATTGGCACCCATATACATTTCTTATTCTTCACTATACTGGGTATGTGACGAGAGCACTGGCACCTAAACCGTAGCATACCATATGTCTCTGAGACTGTAGATAGGCATATTGGTTGTTAGGTTATCCAACACATAAAGCTAATCTTTCTTTCTTTTTTTCGTAGTATTATTATTGTGAATCATGGCCTGTAAATTGATAACCTCTCAAAACAAATGAATGGCATTTTCTCAAAAGAAAATGTTGTTCTTCAGGACAATGCCCACGCCACACTGCAGTGACTGCTCGGAAATGGCTCAAGGAACATGACGAAGAGCTTCCAGATTCACCAGATCACAGTCTGATTTAGCATCTGTGGGACCTGCCTAATATTGTATAGGTTCCCCTCATGCCAACAAAGCAGCTTTGACCCAATGGGGCAACAACACTGGACCTCCGGGGCTGTCCTATGGTGTTTGGCACCAGAACATTGGCAGTGGGTCCTTACTTACAGATGCTGGATCAGATTGGGATCTTGGGAGTTTGGAGACTGGGTTAATGCCTTGGGCTCTTGATCATTTGATGTGGTAGGTGACACTGTAGATCAGGTAGAGTGGGATGGCCATTAATTGTACAGCTCAGCTGTGGCTCCTCTTGTCCACATGGCAAAGTGTCCTGAAAAAAATGGAAACCTATTTGAGTATACATTTCATAAAAAAGAAAGTCAGTCTTTCTTGGAACATTTGTTTTGGTTTGTTTGGCCTCTTTAGATCTTAAAAATCAAACAAATACTTTGTAAATCTATTGAATCTGTTATTTCCAGTTGTTAATCCTGTAATAGATCACAGGTGAGCATGGTAGTCGTCTCTCTCACTGGAAAACACAGGTCCCAATACTGATGGTGCGTTCAAGAAATAAGTAAATTCTCAAATAAAACTGCATTCCCTTTAAGGAGCCTTTGATTAAATCCTCTTGTGTGGGGGATTGAGTACAGTTTCAGTAAACTAACAGGCCTGTAGCTGTGTTCAGGCTGGGCTATTGTTAGGAGACAAACTGAAGTCTGCTGGTGTTATTATGACTAACTTCCTACAACCCGAACTCTCCATGAGTCAAGAGCCACCTCACAGAGAAAGGAATGCAGCGACAGGTTCCATGGAAAAATGAAGAGGGGAACCTGTTGTTTTAATGAGTGTCTGGCCTTTTCGACTGGCTGGCTGTTTTGCTTACTGGCAGTGTGGGTGGATCACAATGTGTGTAGTTTTTTTTCCTGGCTAATATTCTGGCTTCTTGCTGACTAGTAAAAGCTAGTAGCGTGTCTTTTTAGCTTGCTCTCAGGCTAAAAGTGTGGCTAGATAATCAAAAGTTTGGTTGGTCAGGGTTATAGTAATAGTTCTCTGCACTATACAGTACTCATATTTCAGGTGTTTTCAGCACCTTATACATCAGTCTGATATATTTATTTCTATAGTTCATTATATATAGACATAATCTTAAAAGCCCGGTTTCAAATTTAGCTTTGTCTGGCAGCCTCAGTCTGCCTTTTAAAGGGACCACCCTGTCAAAATTCTGGCTCTTTTAACCCAAACTGTGAGAGAGTAAGAGTGGCCTGCTGAAACATCTGTGGTCTTGGCTGGGAATGAATGACTATGGATAGACTGGGATTAAGGATCCTGGATGGGAGCTCTGGGGTGGGGTGATGGAGAAGTTGGCTGGGGCGTGGGGAGGAGGGGGGTTGTGAGTTAGGACCAAGGGGTGGGGTGAGGTAGGGGTAAGGGTGTAGGGCTGGGACACTGAGGAAGTTAGGAGGACTGGAGTTTATAGTTTGGAGTCGGGTGAGGGAATGACTGAGGGAATTGGGGGTGAGGAGGGATGGACACGGGAAGGGTGCGGTGAGTGTTGGGAAACTGGGGTTAAGACAGGGACAAAGGCCATTGTAGAAACTACACCAGAACTTCCTCTCTGCTGTGACAAAAAAAAATTCCAAGTCTTGTAGCTGTATGGGGTATTTCTGGCCCAGGTAATAAATGCAATGCTGAATAGATTTTTATTTAATCACTTAAAATAACCAATACATTGAATTACATTAATGCTAAATCAATTTATTTATAGTGTGGGATTCGGTGTAAGGAGACTATGAATTTGGTGGACTTGCGTTTCTGTGATGTGGAGACTGCGGTGAAGCATGATTCCGGAGCTGGTTTAAGGTCCATGAATTGAGGTTTGTGGGAGCAGTTATATTCAGTTTTTTTTTCCTCTCTTCTCAGGACCACAGTGGGAGGCTGATGTCAAAAAATGACTGATTTTAGCTGAGATAGATGGATTACAGATAAGTTGGAATACAAAAGAATTTGGACTGAGCTGCAACATGTGAGAGCAGAGTTGGCTTCGAAGCTGGGAAGTGGGTCTGGGGGTTTAGGGGAGGGTTGGGATGAGGGTCATTTGATGCTGTTTTGGCTGTTCCCAGATTCTCTCTCACTCCTTCTCTTTCACTCTCTTTCTCTCTCACACACATACACACACACAGACACTTTGTGTTGTGCACAAACTCCTTTCATCCTAAGCCAGTTGTCTGTCCAACTCTTGGGAGACTTTTGGGAAGATGATAATATGGACGATACGGAGCACAAGATGACTCAGCCACAGGAATCCCAGAAAACCCACAGTGGCTGGCGGGACTACATAGAGAGAGAGAGACAGTGAGACAGAGGGAGACAGAGGAAGTGTGTGTCTAAGAGAGAGAGAAATATGAAAACCAAGGAGAAGTAAAGGAGAGAGGGAGTCATGAGAACATGTCATTGGAATTAATGATTATTTGGACTGAGTTCATTCTGGGAATTGATGACCTTGACCTTATCTTATGTTCCCATTAGGAGTTCATAACTACCTCTTAATAGTCACTAATAACCACAACTAAATTAAAGATTGACAACCAATAAACAACTTGTCCAACGTCGACTGACTTTCTGATCGGCATCATGTTGACCGAGGTAATACAAATGTCTTTGTTTCAAAACTGTGCATGTGGTTTAAGAAAAAAAAATGCAATTGGAAGAAAAAGGTTCTTCCACAGTTGTTTTGAGGTAAAGGCTGAATGCCAAAAGAAACATTAGCATCAATGAATATTTCATCGCCTATCATGACTAACTGTAATAACTGTCCACAGCCAAATTCCACAAATGCAGCAGCTGAGAACTGTCCCTGCCTAAGGCTTGAGATGTGAGATGTTTGTTCGAAGTGCACCTGGCCTTAAGATTTTTATGTTTCTGAGTTCATTATTTAATTGCAATATACTATATTTGTAAGTTCTGTCTGTAGTTATCCAATTGTATGCTGGTGGGATTGCGTTATGGCACAAAATTGATTTTTTAAAAGTGTGCAGCGCTTCCAGTGCACACAGTTTTCCGAGTCTGTTGCAGTGGCTGATGGTTTAAAAAATAAAAACAAAAACAACAGAACAGTCCTTAGTTGTTGAAGGTGATGCAATAGAGTTACTTTGTAATAAAATCCAAAAGGTTTATGGGAAATGTGGATTTAATTTGTGGAACACCAGCAACACCACTGACATGATTCAGATATTACTGGTCATCTCTAGCAATGTTTTACAATACCACAACTAATGTGAGAATGATATATTAAGGACTAGAGATCCAACATGTCACACACTTTTTTTTCTCTTTGGCTCTGTGCTGTTATTGGGGCTGACATTGCATCTCTGCTGGGGTATTTTGTCTGTTGTCCTGCCAAGCTGACACGAAGGGGTCCAGAAACAGGCCCGGGATCAGCTTTGAGGCTGAAGTCCAATATGCTGTCCCCTCTCTGCCACTGGGCAGGCACAACTGGAAGGAAGTAAAGGGTCATGCGAGAGGAAGTACAGTCCTAAGTTTTATGGATTGCGGTTTCTGGCTGTGTGACAACCCAGAGATGTAGAACTGTTTTCTTATCCATCCTAGAACTCCAGGCAAGCACAATACAAATTATCTTGTTTTTTTTTTTTTTGTTTATAAAGTTGGATGTTTCTGTTTTCGATTTTCTCAATATCATAGCTTCACAAGCTAGAGAGGAAAGCCAAGACAGACTCAAATTATGAGTAAGCATTTGCTGTAACTGCGGATAATAAAAGTGTAATTTTTGATAGAACGGTACAGATTTAATATAATTGAAAGCAGAAATCCCCCTTAAATTAGAAACACCATCTGTTGTGTCAAAACTGGATATGAGCCCCCATAAAATGCCAGGATTATGACATAAGTGAAAAAGCCAAAACATCTGCAAAGTTGTGATGCAACAGCCCATTTCACTTTTTATTAAAAAGAGTAGTTTTACAGGGGATGCCACCAGCAGTGACATACAAGTGAGATATATTGGGCTCTGTTTGAGGATTCACACTCGCTCTTGTGCCAGTCTGGCAGTTAGAGACAAGCAGAGGAGTAGAAAAGTGCTGACTCACCCTTGAGCTCCTGGTATCATGTACCTTCCAAACTTTCGCAGTGTTGCAGTGACCTTGAGCAACACAGAGTGGAGCAAGCGAGTGAGTGACTGAGGAAAACGAGGAGTGGAGAGGAGAGAGAGAGAGAGAGAGAGAGAGAGAGAGAGAGAGAGAGAGAGAGAGAGAGACCCCTCCAGCCTGCTTCTCGACAGATAATCTGTCAGCCCCCCACCGGTCCCCAGACTCATGGTACATGCGGCATACACACACATATGCTTCGTAGAGCTCATACACACACACTCCTCTCTCGCCAGCCGCCTACCCCTGCAGCACAGCCGAGTGTCTGACAGAGAGGTGGTTGGTGGAGAACGCACACATCTCCCTCCTCTCCTCTTCCTTTTTAAACTCCATCCATCACACCCAACACATCACTTTCCTTCTCTATCTTTCACTTCCTGCCTTCTCTCCCATACATTATCTCTCATCTCTTTCATAACCTTCCCATCTCTCTCGCTGTGGGTGCGTCACGCTCACTCTCTCACTCTTTGTTTGTCCTTTTTCTCTCCAATTTATTATGCCTTTTATTTGTCTTTGCCTAAACCGCCTGGGTTAGTTGAGATGGAAAAAAAAGCTTAATCAGTGAAAAATGAACACTGTAGCGAACACACACTGGTCTGTAATCTAAGTACAGACTGGAACACAGTTGATTATGTTAGCACTGTGAAGTGTTATAACAAACATGTGAAACAAGGCCTGCCTTCAATGGATGTTGAAATTGCAAACTATTGATTAGTTCACTTACTGTCTATCAGCGCACATGCACATTTTGTTTCACTCTTTCACTGTTTGACACACACACACACACACACACACACACACACAGATCAGTGTCAGTCTGAGAGAGAGTAGTGATATCGAGGTCTGGTCACAGTCTCGCCAAGTACTTGCCTCAGAGGTCTCCTGCAGGCGTACTGCACTCTACAATAGACCTCTGTCTTAGGTCCAGACACACAGACACACACACTGATACAGACATGTGCAAATTACACACAGTATGACCCTCATGCCCCCATGTACCCTAACATACATACATACTACTCCTACATTTAAGTCAGTGAGTTACACAATCTTGCACGCTAGGTACTTTTCTGGCCAGTTTCAGTGGATCATCCCATGCAGGCTGTCCTACGAGAGTGTTAATTATCCTGGGGAAATGGATACAACAGTTAACTCGTGTGTCTTTTTTTCCTGAGTGGGTAGAGCGCAGAATGAGTCAGTGGGCTGACATTAACCGGCAATCCTGTAAAGTACGCTGATGCATTGCAAAGACCGAAGATGAGTCACTCTTCACATCAAAGATGATAATTGCGCTTACTGACTCAATTACCACATTTGGATTTGAATGATTTTCATGGAGGTTGTTGCTGAACAAGCTGAAGTGAAGAGACATACTGTAGGCACAAAGACTGGGAGGCAGAGGGAGAATAGGAGAAATGGGTCTGGGCAGTAAATTTGCAGGAGAGAGATTTAGAATACAGAGTGGTGATGCTTCCTCCACCACGTGTGATCGTTTAGATCACATTGTTTGTTCTCAATGTCTTAACTGCTCTCTCGTCCATCTTTCTGCCAAGTTAATTTCCCCGCTATGTGACGGTTAGATTTATTGACGTGTTCCCTCACTGAGCCACCACAGGAGGTGGAGAGGCGCAGATGTGATGAAGCACTGTCCAGAATCCAAGAACTACAGTCGAGTTCCCGAACTGTGCCAAGAGCCACGTGAATGTGGGTGGGGTGATGCGGTGGTGTTGGTGAAAGCAGCTGAAACTTCCAGAGATGCTGTGAACTAAATTCAATCTAACATCTGTAATGGGAGATGTTCAGCTGGTGATGCTCATCTTGTAGATGGATAAGTGGGTGGTGGTAGCTGGTTATGGATTGAACCAGGTGATACATATTCACATTGTAGTTTAGGGGTGGTAATGTTAAAGGTTAAAGGAATAGTTCACCCACAAACTGTAATTTTGCCATTACTGACTAATATCAGTCAAAACTCCAGTGAGGTTTGAACACAAAATGAGTTAGCTTGCAATTTCAGGAAGCTGAAGTAGAGTGTGTTTTTTTTTTTTTTTCCTTTTTTCAAAAATGAATCCAAAGAGCTCATGCAGCTCAAAAATAATCACGGATTGATGATTTGATGACATGACATTTTCTGTGCAAATTTAGCTATGCTTTCAAATGACATTTGTGACTTGGCGTGATACAGTACAGATACTGCATTTTATAATTGAATAGTATCATTTATCACCTTTCACTGTAATCGATATGACCATATTATATTATCATAAAGAACTGTGCCAGTCAAACTTATGATTACCAGGAAAAAAAACAAAAAAAACTAAATTACTGATGTTTTTGTTTTAAACAGAGATTTGTCAAAATGCATAACATAGACATCAATTTCATCATTTTCTATGTGATGTTGCGCATGTAGATGTGTGTCATATTGTGATATATATCACTCATCACTCACTGTGTATGTTTGTAATATGTGATATGATATGATTGGGAAAGAGTCTGACTATGATGGCTCTCAAACTTGATTTAGCCCCTTATCAAACCCAATAATCACCCACATGGACATAATAAAATGACAAAACAGCTATCCATTTTTGTTACAGAGTATCCATCTAATTGACTCTACTTCTACTGACAGAAGCATGAGAAATGTTCAAAATTCCACCCAAAGCATCTCTCACTAAAACAATGTAAGTTTTCACACATAACGTAACTCCTGAATTCTTGAGATGTCTGACAAAACAAAAGCCATAGCTGTTGCTTAATGAAGCATTTCATTTCCATCATCGTTCCTACACCCCCACAGGATTTCAATGTGTCTTTTTATTTGATGTATATGTGAAGTGCAGCAGAGCACTGTATCTATGTAATTTTAGATAGAGGGCTCTGAAGCAGTGCCTCAGTCTTCAGAATGGACTGGTAATGAGAGTCACAATTTTCTTCACAGAAATAACTGATGTGTCTCTGTATGAAGGGTGTGTGCATGTGTGTGTGTTAATGCTTTGTGTGTGGAACAAAGATAATTGAATGTAAGTGGTGCCTATCAACTGTGGTTGTATTTCTCTGTGGTATTGAGACCTGTGGAGATTTGAAAACTCATTTAGCTGTGCCACTTCAAAGAAAAGAAAATATTACGTAAAAACCATGCGGGAAGTGTGGGCCCCCTCCCCACTTAACTCCCCCTGTGCTGGTGCTGTGCTGGTGCGGTGTAAAATGCACGAAAGACCTGGTGTGCGGAAAATGAATTCGTATCAGAATTCACTGTATTTTCACAATGCTGTGATTTTGTACGTGTGCATGTAAGTGTGTGTGTTTTTGTGTGTGTGTGTGTGTGTGTGTGTGTGTGTGTGCATGCTGGTGTGATTGTGTGCAAAGTATGCATCCGTTCACTTCACGTCTGAGCTAAGTGCATGTTTGGATCCATGCTAATTAGTGTGTCCATTGAAAAACAGGAAGCTGTTCCCAGTCTGCGAAGATGAAAGGCATTAGAGCTGTGTCCAGTATTTCCTCCCTGGCGTGTTACACTGTAGCTCTACAGGATTTCGCAATGAGATCTTTGACAAAGAAAGAAAGGAAGAAGCAGAGAAAAGGAATAGCTTTTACAAAGTTTCATAGGAATTTCATGAGATAATTGCAGTTGGGTTGGGAAGCTTCCAATACAGAGTGCTGCAGAAGGTGTGGAGTCAGGTTGTTTGCAATTAATTACGGCAGGCACAGTAAAGCATTTTCATCTGATTTTGCTCAGCTCACAGTGCTGCACAAATAAAACTTATACTTTAAATCAAACCAAGTAGGAAAGATACAAAATTAAAATGGATAAAAGCAAAACTAATATAATTAAACATCAATTTAGACATGCAGTGTGTACGGTAAAGAATATATACAGTACACAAAATAGGGGTGGGTGTGTGTGTGTGTGTGTGTTAGTTATCGCTATAGGGTAGCAATTGTAATGAGTTCCAAGGCTTGAGTCAGATTTAATTAACTTAAAATGTATGTGGACTAATTTAATTAACTAATATTGTTTTTCAGAACAATTCAAATACACATAGTTGGGACTTAAACTGCTAATGTAAAAAGAATAATTTTCATTATTAGTGATCCAATAAAATTCAAAATGTGTACTTGTTTTCAGCTACTTTAAGAGTTCTTTGACATCAAATTGCTACAGCACATGCAGTTCAATTGTAGTAATTTCTTACAGGCTACTACAATTACAAGTTATGTCAAAATGCGTATTAAGTTCGTTTCTGCGTGTGTACATAACCTTTCAAATATCTATGAAAAGTTTTAAGTAACAGAAAATTAGTAATAATTGATATTTAAATCAAGTAATTAATGCTCCCCTTGACAGATTTTATAGTTTATACTTATATAAAAGTTGATGAATGAATTATAACATAGCATATTGGCCTGAAGAACTTTTATAATTAAAGTGGAAAGGATCATATTTTTTCATGCTAACGTGACAGAAGTGGCTGAAGGGGACAACTCTCCAAGTCTAATTAAACAAAGAACCTATTCATAATATGCCATGAAATATTTATTATGTGTCCCAGATACACATTCCCCAAATTTCACCTCACATTATTACTTGAGAGAGGCTCAGCTAAAGTCTCTCTCTGTTATACCTGTCGGCGCTTGCAGCACAAATTGCCTCTGATCTGTTTTTTTGGTGTTTCGGTGTTTGAATGTGTTTTTTGTCTCTCACAACAGCCGCTGATTACTCAAAATGCAGCTTTATTTTTCCCTGGGCTTTTTTTTTTTACTTTACTTTTTGATTGTTTTGATTCTTAATGATCAAAATAGTTCCCACTTTTTGAATCAAGGGTGCTGTCATTTGATGTGAGGGTTAAGTTTTTCTTGCTGCAGACTCTCTGACAGGGCTTCCTGTTTGTCAGATATTCAGGCTTGGGCCTTTTAACGGTACGACTCTAGGGAGTTACCATAAAACAGATTATTTTCCAAAATGCTTCTTCCTGTAATCAATAATTGCTGACTCAGTATGGAGTCCTGCACGATACTGGACTGTAAGTGTGATGTTGTTTCCTTGTTGCATATTAAAACTGGGCGATTAAATGCCACAGCAGGACAAGGACAGTATAACTTAATGGCTCCTTTTTACTGCGGTTGTTAGGTCCTTGCCTCGGCCCCCAGTGAGCAGTATCTTTATATTCAGCAACAGGGACAAGGTAAAATATTGTTTTCACAGATTTTTCTTTTAAAGTTAACAAGGGCAATGCATGACATATTTTGTGTTAACAAGGGAGATGCTGTCCCCCCACTCAAATTGCCCCTCTCCTGTTAAAAGCCACCAGGGTATGAAGCAGAAGCCGTCGCTGTGAGGAATGAAGGCCATTGAGTTAAGCTTGTTGAGTTTAATGGAGCAGGAAGGCTATAGTAGAAGTAATGGCTGAGGGTGAGCTTAGCTACAGGCCTGTCAGGTACCACAGGGAGGGGAGAGGAAGGTTGTATCCTGCAAGATACTGCCATTTTCTTCTTCCTTTTTTTGTACCCAGTATTCATTTTTTACATTGAATACTGTATTTTCATTGTCTTGGCTTTATTCCCTGTGTACATTTAGTATGTGCTATTACAATTAGTTGGTTACAGTAATAGCAACAAGAAAGATGAAATTGTGAGACATTTTGTTTAATATCTCTGGAAAACAATATATAAATGACTATATGTCAGCTGATTATCATTGTTGGTGATTGCCCCTATGCTTAAATCTTTTTTAAATTTTTTTTAAGATTATCTGTTAATACCCATCATTACTTGTTACTAGTAAAGCCTAAAATGGTTGTCCAGCTGGCTAATAAAGAGCAGATTGCAGAAAAGACGTATACCAAACAATAACATTTGGTTCTGATGATATTAATGCCAGCTCGATGTTGCCTTTAGACACCGATGGTTTATGTCTGTGTGATGGTGATGTGGGGCAGGTGTTGAGGTTGCTAATGGTCGGTTTTATGTCTGATGTAGTTTGTTGTAGAGGTTGAGCTGCAGTTCCACTGATTGATTGTAGAGCAGACATGTCTGTGAGGGCATAATGATCACAATGAAAGGTTTGATTTTGTTTATTAAAGTAGAAATAGGAGTAGTTCTCCTTTTCTTGTTTCTCCTCTCCTCTCCTCTCCTCTCTTCTCCTCTGCCAGATGGCTGCTCCTTAATCAAACTCTCGTACCTCAGAGAGGTAAACACATTATGCTGCCCTGATTACACTGACTTGGCGAAGCGTACCGCTTGAGTGTGTGTGTGCGTGTGCGTGTGTGTGTGTGTGTGCGTGCGCGAGTGTGTGTGTGTGCACGTGCGCATGTAGGCTTTTCATGTGTGTAACAGGAAGTGCATATGTATTTGTGTGTATGGAAGAAGTAAAGGTAGGGGGGGTTCTATTAAAAGTCAGTGCAGTGGGTTATGCTCTTGGGCACCCTCACAGGCTTAAGAGCTGCTCCATCTAGTACGTAAACACACATACAGTCACACACATGAGTGCAGAAATGATCACTCAGCATATATATGTAGAGAATCACTCATTCTCTTAATCTCTCATTCTCGGACAGTAAACAATCCCCGAGGCCCACTGTAGCTATGGAAACACTTGCTGCTGCAGACCTCTTGTATGGCTGCTCTAGTCTGTTCTACACTGTGGTATACTATAGTTATCCCTGCCAACTATTGAAGCAGGCAGACTGCTGTCATACATTCCTGCAAAACCCATAAAGGCCCCTGTCATACAATCCAGCAGATCTATAAGCCCCTGGGCTCAATGTCACAAAGTAATGTATGTCTAGCTGTGAAAACACTGACTTCGAGGCGAGCCATGTAACTTGCCTTGGCAGGGGGAACAAAGCAGAGTGGGGCTGCAGCGCTAATAGTCTGGCAACCCAGTAGTGTTGGAGGCAAACAGAAGGGTTTTCACAAGACTCGGCTGACCGAGTGCCGAGTAACTGCGGTGTGGCTCTGCACTTCTTGGGCTCTGGAAATTCTGAGGAGAGAAAGTGGGAATGTTACATGCTGTTGAGTTATAATAACAGTCATACACCGAGAAAACTTAAGCTGATTTGGTTTTATTGACCACAGTTTTTTAGGGCAGGGCGTTTGTTCAAAAGAGAGAGGGAAGCGGTTTAGGTGCTGAGTGATTTTGGAATAAAGGTGCACTATTGAAGAAACTTTCAGCACTGTATCCTCTTTTTTGATGGAAAAGAGGCTCATGGTGGTGGAGCTTTCCCATGTCAATGGTACAGCAATAAATGCAGTTTGTGTGTTTCATACCAGGATTGACTTACCAAAAACTGAGAATTTGCCAATATCTTGTGGCTTGTTTCTTTCTGTGGCTGCTGCTAATAATTATTTTCATCACTGATTAATCTGTTGGTTATTTTTACAATCAGTCGTTTTGTGTGTAGAATGCCATCACAAAAAATGGCTATTATCAAACTTGACATCTTCAGATGTGTTCTTTTGTCCAACCAGGAGTCCAAAACCCCAAAGACATGACCAGAAAACCGGAAAATGGTCATGTTTGAGAATCTGGAGTCAATTTATCTTTGCCATGTTGACTTAAAGAATTGCTTACATGATTAATCAATTATCAGAATTATTCCTGATTAATGTTATGTCAGTTGTTGTTTCAGCTTCATATGTAGATTCAGCTGTGTATGATCCAATGCAACTACCCCTGCATATCCATAAAGACTAGTTAGAGTCTGTGGAGTCCAGCCTTTTAGGTGGAGTATGTTTTCAGAGGCAAAGGGCTGGAGATTCGGGTGGTGAGTGACTGAACTGTTTTTCTTGAGCCTCAAGAGATCTCATCAAATGACTGGATCCATGTAACTACAGTTAATAATGATCAGACATTTTATAGCACAGTGTCACAGTCTAGCCACTGCCAATCCAAATATTTTCAATTGTACAAACAGTTCATAACTTATACTTACATTGAGGAAGGAAGGGCATTGTACTGATGTATCCTTTGTTTTTCTGGACGTGGGGCATGCCTCCAAATGCAGGCAATGACAGTAACAAGAAGAAAATTAGGTTGTTCAGGTGTATGTGCCAAAACGTAATGGAGAGTAGTTATTTTGGATATCGAATTAAGCTTAGATCAAGAGTAAAATCATTGGACTAGAGAACCTCGATGATGTTTAGTCCATGATGCTACACATAATTAGCAGTGATGATACTGGCCTTTGATTAGGCCTGATTAGATGTAGTGAAATCCTTCATGCATTATGATTTTTTGTGGTGTGCAACAGCGTAGGCGTTGAGAGAATTAACACTATGAATATGGATGTTGGGTGAGCATCATGAGAGTAAATGTGCTTACTCTATTGATTAAATCTCCCATCAGTCACCTGGCAGCGTGGTCCCCATCCTCTCTCTCTCTCTCTCTCTCTCTCTCTCTTTCTCTCTTTCTGTCCCTCTCCCACATCTCTCTACTCATCTCTGTCAAGGCGGGCTCAGTGGAGTGGTTAAATTGTCCATAGCGCGTAAACGCTCGTTTATAAAAGCCGACAGACGTGGCGGTCGTTTGCTGAAATTAATTACCCCTCGGAGCCACAGCAAGCATGGGCCCTAGTCAGTCAGTCACAGTCCACCACCTCCTGGGCCCAGTACCTGCAGATAGAGAGGGGGGGCTAGAGAGAGTGACATGAGGTTTTCAACAGTGAACCACATTTAACAGAAAAGGATGAATAAAAATTGAGGTTCTGAAAAATGTATAGTCGATGCGTATACTTTTTTATAAACAGGAAAAAGCAATGGCATCAAACAGACCCAAAAACTCTAGAAAACAATACAAGTCTTAAGTAATGAAAAAAGGCTTGAGAAAAAACAATGCAGACATCTGGGTTATTAATCCAAATTGCACATCGTAGCTGTGAAATATCACTCCTTTTCCTTATTATGCTTCAGCAGAAGATCCATGGAGAGTTTTGCGCTGATGCAGCCCAAGATGATAATGTGATACACAGCATAGTGACATCAAACTAATCAGACTGTATTCATCTTCAACTAGAGTAACTTAATGAACTTCAGCACTATCTGATGCAACACTTCTCTAACATTAATAAAAGCTTCATCTCCTGTCTGATTTGCATAATTGTTCAAATGAATCCACTGACGCGCTGTACTTTTTTTCTTTTTTAATAAAATGATGATTTGTGTTAAAGTGAGATGTGGCTTGCTGTTGAGAGGAGAGGAAAGGGGAGAGAGCGGGGGAAGGGGTAAGGGGGAGGAGGAGGATGGGAGGAGCGGGATTTGCAAAGGGCCTAAGGTGATTTGTCACCATTTTGATTCAGTCATGTAATGAAGCGTACAGTGTTGTACAAGGGGTTATTGTTTTGAAGTGATTTTTCATATGGCTTTGTTGTTACAGAGATAGTTTAGAACGTGTATCTCACATTGTATAACTTAATATCTCCCTCATCTCGCCTGCCCGTCTCACTGACTGAGACGTCAGCCTATTTCAAATTCTTCCAGTGTTTCTACTCCCTATTTTCTTGAGGTTTAAACTGGCCTTTGCTGCAGTGAAATTACCTCTAAATACCTTTCCATCGAACAGGAATGACAAGATGGCAATGCTGTGTTTATTAGAACTGAATGACGTACCAAAAATCTATCTCTCTTGTCCAAAGTGGCTCCTGCCTTTTACTTCTTCTTGGTCTAACTGTCTGTTTTAACAAGAAGTTTGAGAAAATCTAACAGCTACAATCTGCAGGAGAAGGGCATGTAACTGCTGAGGTAGCACTACTGCTAACAAGCTACTCTACCAGCATTTTTACCAGTACTGACCAAACTATTATCACAATGTTATCTTGTGTTTGATGATGTTTGTTGTTTTATGAGTATATATTTTAAAACATTTTGATACATTTCAGCACGAACAGATTATTGAAATGGGGTTTGTTGTCAGTTGCATTGTGCTTCGCCTCCTCATTATCTGATATTTCTCCAGACAGACACTCTGAACTGAGCTGGTGGAAGACTTTCACCAGGGGAAATTCAGTGATAATAGAACTGCAGTACAGAAAATGGAAAATAACTTATACCGAAATTAGTTTTCAAAATCTGATTAACTCGAAGTTATGTTGATTACATTGTTCGCATAAATCACAGTGATAAGGCACTGCTTTGTTAAACTAAATGATGGTGAAAGTAGGGATGTCTTGAGAGCTGATACTTAAATGATAATAGATGCCAAAAAAAAAAAAAGTTGATGCCAAAAAACACCCCTAAACATTTCAAGTTTAATATACAAATATATGGGGCATAGAACCTGAGGTCTTGCTTAATATCTACAAACTTGAGTGACAGTTACAGTTTATTACACAAGGATTTCAGCATTGATGCCCAATGATGGGAGAAAGAGAGAGAAAGCGAAAAACCTAATCATTATCTGTTTCAAAGGGTGTTAAGTCATCTTTGCCATGGAGTGTAAATAACTGACAGTTTCTGTAAAAAGGACCACAGTAGGGGGATTTCTCTGAGGCCAGCATTTGGTGACAGCTTTTTTACATGCAACCAGGAAACTCTTCAGGAGGTAGGCATCACCTTTACATAAGGGAGAAAAGTGACACATCAACATCAAGGCCAAGGATCCTAGACATTAAATGTTCCACATTTTCCCAGATAGGTTGAATACATAGACACAACCAAAATATGTCAACATGGTCCACTTGAATTGATCCACACTCCCTCCAGCAAGGGATGTGGGTCCCAGTTAACTTGGAATTCTGCTTTGATGTTAAAGAACTGAATCAACACAATCCAACAAAAAATCCCTCCAGGTCAGTGAGTGGTGGAACACTGAGTTTCTAAGACGTGTAACCATACTTCCTTGGATATTTCCATCCTTATGTCCTTTCCCCAGTACTGTCTTACATAGTCAATTGAGTTTTTGATCATTGAGGTGATACCACTGTATGGTTTCTTTTTGCTCACCTTTATAAGTGTCCATAAAATTCTGGACCATCTTTGAGAAAATGTGTAAATACAAGACATGTAAATATCTATAAAAAATCTATAAAAAAATCCTTTGTATTGAGTTCAAATAATTGACATAAGTTTTGGGAGCTGTTAAGTTTCCCATTTCATATGATTCTACAGAGAGCAGTAATGCCATGTTTGAGACCCTCACCTTGCAGACCGTATAGGTCCTTTCACAAGGGGGCATTAGTCCAGTATTGTCTGTCTTGAATGAAAGAGTTATGTAAGACATACTGGGGGCTATTTGGGTCTTAGTGATTAGTGGCCAACCAACTCTTCTACCTTGGGTACAGCTGACCAGATTCAGGATATTACTGTATTTGTATTCTTCTGTATTTCACTGAAACCATATTCTGCAGGATAGTGACCACGTATGAATAAAGGTGAAGCATTTTAACTTGGATGTAATGTTGATGTTAACACAGTCAGTGCTAAATTGCCTAAGATTGTGGCTCTATTTCCTTAATGTGTTTAAAACCTGAATTCTTCTTATTCAATTTCCTGGATGAAAGAAACCTAAAACAGTTTATTCTACATTCTCTGCAGTCTCTGTGTTTGTGTCTCAGGAGACTCGCAAAGAGACAGATTCCCTCATGCTGTGTGTGGCAATTGGATGTAATAGTCCATTTACCACTGTAAATCTGCTGTGTGCAGATACCACAGTTTGTGTGTGTATGTGTGATGATATCCTGGCCACTGTTTTCCTTGAAAACCGACCAGAGCAGCTTCTGTAGAGTAGACCTATCGTCATTATGACCTCTTCTGTTTTCCCAGCTGTATCTGAGCTAAGATGTGAGGCTTTTACTCTTCTCTTTTTTCTGGCTCAGTGTTTGTTATACATCTGGTGGTCAGCGATGAGAGGAACACATGAGAGTCACAGCATGGCCTTTCCTGCTCCATTTGAAAACTGCTTTGATGACCAGGGGCTGTAAGAATACACAGTGTCAATGACAACACTTTGATATTTTGCTCCAGCTGTCAGTTTTTGTCTGGTATTTGTCAAGCACTGGCCATGGAAAACAGTGTCTCTGCTAAGAAGAAGGTCCTTTTTGCAGCAGATACACATTCAGTCTTTAGAAACAAGTAGGCAATTAAATTGTGCTTAAGATGAAATAAATCTATTTGATATTAAAATTAATGCAATTAACCAGTGTGTATTTACCACCATCATTATTGCTGCCTTGTCACTAGACAAAGTAATTAGGAAGCTTTATTGTGGCAGCAGAATATAGAGAGAGATGTAAAGATTGTGCCTCTCATAATAGGACTGTACTGTGCAGTTGGAAGAATCAATTCCCTCTCTTTGTTTCCCCAAACTATGGTGTCAGCAGATTCTTAATTTTTCATGAAAACTTTGGCTGGTGTGCTACTCATATATAGTAGACACACACATGTGCACACACACACACACACACACACACACACACCTGATCTCCCTGAATCCCTCTATCATGTTGGCATTCTACACGTAGAGTCACTGAATAAATGTATAACCATCCTCCATCAAACTGCTTAGCTGTGTGTGTGTGTAACCCCTCTGACTGCAAAGATTCAGGAACGCAAACTCCTGAACTACAAGTGCAATACAATCAATAAAGCCTGTTTTTCTTAGCATCTACCCCTACAACATGCTTATATATTTCACGGTGAAGCTCAGGCTAGATTCATGAGATATGCAACACGCTCCTCTGCAAGCTAGAGGAGTGTGTAGCATGATTTGCACGTAACAGGTAAAGATTTGATTCATTTAATTCACTGAACAGTAGCCTACATCAAATAATACAAAATACATGTTATTTTAGGAACTGCTTTTATGCTTAAATTATAGGAAACCCTGGAAAACCAAATGATATGATCTTAATCAGAATATTGATTCAGAGTCATGGAGTAAAGATGTTAAGTTGATGTTGATACTAGTGTTCACACTATATTTTCCTATGTAGACACAAAACTCTGTCACCAATGTCATCTCATAAAGTTGTTACAGCAGGTTTCAAAAATGTATCACTCTTACCTGGTTGAAATTGAGCATCCAGCACAGGAGAGTAAGTTTTGGCTGGTGATGTAGCATTTATGATAGTAAATAAAATCTTGTCGAGTGTTTTCACATTCCACTCAAATTTACTTTTTTTTTTTTTTTTGGAAAAACATTTTTGCTTAATGTTTGATTACTGACCAGTACCATTGAACTATAATTAGAAGCAGCTTTTCATGTGTGTGTAGAGGCAAGGACCTGCGTCGAGGATATTTGATGTGATATGTTTGTGCTTATCTTAACTACTTGTCAGCTGATGGCTTCAACCGGACTGCTACAGCTGGGCTCCCTAGTTGGCTGAGTCACTTCTTGACTTCCATTTACAAGTGATGCTTTGACTCCACCATATCTGATGTAGGCTGAAAAGCCATTTACCTGATGACTAACTTCCTGCCTGTGCTCCTTTGGTGACAGAACAGCTGTGCTGTTACTGATAATTATGATCATAGAACCTTCCATTACAAGGTTCTTCAGATGGCTTATAAAACTATGTTAAAGCCACTGGCACAATATCAGCAAAATTCAAGGTTCAACTATAGCAAATATATAACAAACAACAATAGAATCGAGAACAGATATCTAGCAAAAAGCAAAATTATTCCCAAGGGAAAATGTGACCATTGCAGTAATTAACAGGACACAAGAAAAAATGAAACAGCACAGCACCTTATTAAACATAACCAATATTTACACAAACAGACAATTACAAAGAATGACTATTAATGCATAGCTAAAAATGCTAACTATACAAATCACAGCATGTGATGTATGCTGTGCTGTTAACACACTTGGTTCAGTGCACGGAATAAATAAACTCAATCTGTCACATGGTTAACAAGGCAATACAGACGAAAATGAAAGTGATTCTTGGAGCGGAGTCCAGGCTCGCCTCCAGGCATGATGTTACTGTTGTGCTGTGTTATAGGTTATGACTCAGAGAGCTGCCTTCACACACCAGCGTTGAGGTAAAACAAGGCAACTGTCAAGTAAAAAAAATCTTTTGATTAACTAGAAACTCAATTAAGCCAGTTGCAAACTACAGTGATATCACTGTTTCATAGTTATTTTTTAGCGAACTGTAAACACTGTCATCATCAGTGGTGTGCATAATGTTTACACCACCTCTTAATAGCATCTGTGCTCATCCCTGAGGGCATCTATGCATTTTACACTGATTAGTACTCTATGTTGTGAGGGGGATGTAGTCAGTTTAATTGCTGTCCTTGCTCATCTGGCTTGTCTTAACCTGGATCAAACATGTTTTGATGTTTTTGTTGTTCAGTGGTCAAACAAGTTTGTTTATTAGGCGTGTTATGTGTTATATGTGTTATAGGTGCCTGGCGTAACTCTATCCAGTTTGTATTTTTAAGCTCCCCCCCTATATGCTGCATTGAAAGATGTTTTGTTGTTATGTATACTTCTGAGCCAAACATATCATTATTGTGTATTGTACAAGCTGACAGAAGAAGGCTAAAAAAATACAGACAGACACGTGGGCATAGTGACAGAAAACTCTCAGATGGGCACACAATAGCACAAAGACAGCAATGTGCTTTTGCATCACAGTCTGCAAAGTAGTTTAATTGCCCACAAGAAATAAAGCCCTTATCTTAGAGGAGGCTCTGTGTTTGCATTCTGTTCTCGTGCCCCTTTTTCCACTGCAGTGAACTTGCATTGTCTGCCAACCCTTGTCTCTTTCTCACACACGCACAGCTGCAGTCAGAGGGCAGAGCAGTCTTTTCATGCATGGCTCACTGTGCTTATGTAAGAGCACTACTTAAACCTGGTTACATCACATAACAGGCAGCACTGTGTCAGTGGGTCACTGTGCCACCCAACCACTGAGCTACATACACACTCTGTGTTGGGCCCTTCACTGGGCATGTGTGAGTGGGGCATCCCCATGTGGGCATTCAGGCATTCAGGTGCACATTGTGGAGACCTTCATTCAGACTTGTGTTCATGCATGTATTTGTATGGGTGTATGTTTGTCGAGATAACATCTGATTGTGTGATGATATATAATAGAGATTCTCACTAAATG
The DNA here is from genome assembly GCF_001640805.2 of Lates calcarifer. NCBI lineage: Eukaryota > Metazoa > Chordata > Actinopteri > Centropomidae > Lates > Lates calcarifer. Next base: position 26,354,707 of record NC_066847.1, on the reverse strand, counting down.
ATAGCTCAGATAAAATTTAAAATGTGTTGCTCAGTTTAAGGAATCCAAAAAACTTTATTATGGAAAATGTGCCATTGCTGCCCTTATAGAGTGCCAGTAGGGGGGCCTCTCTGTTTCCAAATTCTACTCCTTGTATGTCCTCTTCTCACCCTTTTACCCCAGCTCTTGCTCTTCATACTTCCTCCCCTGCTCCGCCTCTCTGCCAGCAAGAACAGCCCATCTCTGTCTCTCTCTTTTTCTCTCAGTTTCTATTTAGCGCGTGCACACACACACACACACACCCCGGGGCTTGAACGAGGGCAGGGCCAACCACTCCCACTGTTCTATAGTTCTATGAAAAACACAGAGGGCGAGAGACATAGACAGAAAGAAGAAGAGAGAGAGGGAGGGAGGAGCGTAGCTGCGCTGAAGCCGAGCCCCTCTTTGCCTCAGCACGCAGAGTGGAGCAGACGGCAACAGCTACACAAACACACTCCCCTCTCAGTTACATGCACGGTCACACACATACCACACGCACACACCACCACCACCACCACCACCGCTGCCACCACCACACCACACACACACAGTGACGGCTGCCAGGCGCAGTGGGAAGCAAGCCGTCAGGGAGAGAGCTTGAGAAGAAAGAGAAGGAACGCAGAGGGAAAGAGAAGAAAAGAGAAGAGAGTTGGAGGAGGCACCTTGTGGATCAGAAGGGATTTTCCTCTGTGTGAGTGCGCGTCTGGATAAGGCTATCTGCTCCTTCCTGAGCGAGAGGACTTTTTACTGAGGCTTTTTCTTTTTGCTCATCCTCCACGCCGGGCTCCAGCGATATCTACCTATCTATCCCCAGAGCTTAACAAAAGAGGGAGGGAGTAAGAGAGAGTGAGAAAAAAGGCAGTCACAGCTTCAGCTCCAGACCACCCTCTCTCCTCCTCCTCCTCCTCCTCCTCTCCTCCTCCTCCTCTTCTCTCTCTAGCTCCACATCCATGTGTGAGTTCATCGCTGATTTCACTGTCTTTTGAGGATAGAGCAGAGGACAGCGTGTGTTCTCCAGGATACAGCCGAGCTCCCGGCGGGATCAGGGTCTTGTCTGGTGTGTGAGAGAGAGAGGGAGGAAGAACGAGACAGGGAAACGGATACACAGGAAGAGAGAAAGAGACAGAGAGAGACGAGAGAGAGAGAGACACTGGAAAGCAAATTGAAGGGGCATGTTCAGGGCAGCAGCGGAGAAGAAGAGTGAGTCTGATTTTTAGAGCGGAGAGTGCAAGGAACCGGCAACCGAATCCCATCCGTTCCTTCCCTCCTCCTCCTCGTCGTCCTCTTCTTCTTCCCTTTCCTTTTACCCTCTCTCCGTCCTGCTGTTAAAGCTCCCCTATTGTTTCCTGTATTGCCTCCTACTATCCTTTCATATCTTCCTTTCCTCACCCTCCACCTCCTCCTCCCCAAACCCCTTTTCTGCTGCCACTCCAGACTCTCTCTGTCTCTTTTTCCAGACCCACGGGAAGAATGGTTTTGTGAGCTTCCCTGTGAGCTCCCAGACAAGTAGACAGACTACTGTCCCAAGTACTATCTGTCCTTCTATTCATCCGTTCCTCTGTGCGTTTATCCCACACACCTCAGTAAGAGGAGAGCATTCCCTCTCCCGGCATCCTCGACTCTTGGAAGCAGTCGTCTGAAGGATCCAAGCCAGCCCCTCGGAGTGATCATACCCCACCTGCGAGCCTCTATCTCCAGCCTCCAGGACCTTCAATTGGATTCCAGCTACATGGGAAAACGTTTGGAGCAGCAGCCAATGTACCCCCACTACACCTACTACTATCCCCACTATCTCCAGACCAAGGTAGGATGGTCAGCAAGGTTGACCTATTTTAAACCTCTAGCCCAAAGGGAATAAATGTGTTTTTGTGCTGCATATGCACACTAGTGTTTCATCTCGTAACTGCCTGAGAATCATCTTGCAGCGCTCCTTTTAATGAACTTAATACCTTCTCTATCTGGTCCCTCTTTCATTTTTCTTCCCAAGCAGTAACAGATCAGGAATTAAAACAAATTTGATGGTGTTTTACCAAGCCAGGAAAAAAGCAAAATTTACACACTTTAGCTCCTTTGCTGAACCAATTTAAAAAAAGCACAGAGACAGATGTTGAAATTGGCTCACAAGTCAACTTGCTAAATGGCACCATGTCCCCCTTGTCCCCATCTGTCTCTGAGCGGGGAGATATTGGTGTCACTCAGCTGGGTTTTTCCTTTTTCCATCCGCTCTGAGCGCTTGACCCCCTTCCTCCTCTCTCCGACCTCACCAGCTCCAAGTTCAAGTTCAGGGCATGAGGCCCACTCTTCCCTCAGACCTTGTTTTCCCTCCTACTTTGTCCCTCTCTTGCTTTGTCACCCCCACCCCACCCTCTACCCCTCCATTCACCGGCCATCCCCAGCCCATGATAGCATGTTGTAAACGTGACTGATGGAACCTGATATACTTCTCTGATTACTAAGAATGCAGAAAACCGAGCTCAGTTTTTTCCTTTGTTCTTTGAGTGTTCCAATTCTCTTACTCACACACAGCATGCACCCACAGATGCACATGTACCAACACACACAAAGATATTTTTCTCTCTGACTCTTCTACCACCAAGATGAAGAAAATGGATTACCAAGGCCTGATCAATTGCTCCTGCATCATATTGCCCGGCCTGCCATTCTCTTTGTCTGTGATTCATTTGTTTTTTGTTTGTTTTTTTTTCCTTTGTGTGATAGTAAGTGTGAGGAGTTGGCAGGTTTGCTGCAATATTTAGTAAATGTGTACATGTCAGCTGGCAAGAGAGATGGATAGAGAAGCAAAGATAAACGTGTAGGAGTGGGATGCTGTGAGAATAGAGAGATCATGCTATTGGGTGTACAGAGTGTGGGACGAGCAGGTAAGAAAATGATTGCTCCACTGATAAAAATATGTTGAACCTTGAACCAAACTCAGACTGCATGATACATGAGCAGGCCAATAGCAAAACATCTAGTATGAATGTGGAATTAAAGATACTGTTTAACCAACCTTGCACTGGTGGTGCAGTCTCAGTCAAATGTTTTTTTTTTTTGCTCTAGACCCAGATCCGAGTTATTTAATTATGAGCATACAGCAAATTCCCGCTCTGATACGTTACAATTAGTAAAATATATGTCGTTTACACAAGATATACCTCTAGTAGCTGTGCATCTGCACACTCAAATGATTTTCATTTACACCACAGCAAACTGTAAAAGTATAAATATCTCTTGTAATTACCAAACCACTGACCATAAAGACAGAATATTCCAAAAATATCATTTAAAGGACGATCACAATTAAAAGTGTTACGATATCCAATTTGCCATGTTGAAAGAAGCTGTTACTGCCGCCTCGCAAAGAGAACAAAGAAAAGATTACAAGTGGATGTTATGCTGCTTTCATTCTCCAATTTAAAACGGTTCCATATTGAAAACGTTTTCACTGCTTGTTAACTTTTTATGATACATGCCTCAACGCCACAAGTTGTGGATAATGTCAGTTTACGACAATTACTGCACATATGAGAGATGGTGAATGCTGAGGTAAAACAGACAAAGGTTTGGAATTTTATCTATTTTAATACAGCTGATTATGATCAAATAATTCAGCTCAGTTGAGTATTTTATTCTGCCAAAATGAAAACATTCATTGGGCTTAAACACATTTACTGTTGCAGCTCTTCAGCTTTAGTTTAGAAAATAAAATTAATCTTCCCAATTAGCTGCGGAATACATTTGCAGATGACATGTGCAGATTGTATTTGCGGCATGTTGACATCACCCACTTATCTGCTGATCTCAGAGCTGCACACACTCACATCTGGGAACTGTCTGATGTTTTTAAGAATGTGCTCAAGATGAGCAAACAGAAGCTGTGAACTGTTTGTTAACGCACATCTGTGATTTGGTTGTAATAAACAACATCTCCAATGATAAACACGCCTTTTTGTTTGCTAATCTGGGGGAGTAAATGCACGTCTGCAACTGGATAATATAAACCATGTTTCTAAATTTCCTTTTAATGAAAGAAATGTCAAAGATATATAGTAATTGTCTCTCAGCAAACAAGTTTTTTTGTTGATTATATTTTTTCCCTCAACATGATGAATTAAAATGACAACACTGAATTGATCTTCCAGATTAATTTCATTTTTTAGACGAATCATGCTTAAAAAAAACTTTGACACCCAGTGTTTCTGGCAGCATTTTCATCATTAATTTTATATTAACACTGCATATTTACAGTTACAATAAACTGTTGTTGAACTTAAAAGGGTTCTCTTAATTAATTCTCTAAAGTAGCACTAATAAAGAGGCAGCAGTTCTTATCAGCTTTGTCAGTGCATGCAGGCGCACTCAATAAAATGTGTGATTTTAGGTTTATCACACAAGATATTATGCCGCATACATGCGTATGTTAGATTAACTTCAACATTTGATGCACAGCTGTCGGATCCCTTTATGTGTACAGATGTCACCGTGTCACACTGCTGTCTCTTGTTCTATGATTTATCTGCATCAGTTCAAGGTCATCCCATTTCTCTCAAGTATCTGCAACAGGCATCTGGCTCAGACCATCACTTCATTCCTTATACTCAATCCATCCCTCCCTCCCATCAGCCCTCCCTCCCTCCCTCTGTGCTGTCAAGGTCAAATCAAATTGGATCCTACCTTCCCCAGTGTTCCCTCTCGGCTGTGCCCACATGAATGTGTGTGTCTTTGCATATACATCCACAAATGAATAAAACCTGCATCTGTATATCAGCTTTGTATCTGTGAATGTACACGAGCCTGTAACTTTGTCTGTCAATGCCTATGTGAGCGTGAACTGAATTTATCTGCTCTCTTTTGTGTGTATACTAAGTGCAGGCGAGTATCCTGGGTGAGGTAATGTGAGTATGTGTCTGCATATGTGTGTGTGTGTGGCCTCTCAACACTGACTCTCCTGCCTGACCCTTTCTCTGTGCAGCTTGCTGTCATTAAAGCTCTCTAGGTCCCAGAAGAACAGTAATGTGTGTGTGTTTGTGAGGCCCCATAGAATAGCTCAGTTATACATCTATATGGACCGTGACAACAGCCAAGTGTTTGATCTGCCTGTGCTGCTCTCTGACTTCAAATATGAAGAATATTTGTATGTGTGTGTGTGTGTGTGTGTGCAAATGTATGTGGGTGTGAATGTAGGTGTGCAAGTGGTTTTCAGGTTCTTTGTGTACAATGGACAAAAGCAGACAAAGAATTAGCAGTTGTATTTACTGTGTGGTCTTTTTTTTTTTTTTTTTAGCTCTTTCTCATACTTTCCACCTTCTTCTCTCTCTCTCTGTCACCTCTCACTCTCTCTCTTTCTTACTCACTGTTCTGACTGGAGATGTAAATGTCCTCTTATTAATCTTGATTCCAGAGAGTTCAGGCTCACCTCCTGTGGAAATCAGCCATGCGTGCGCATTTGTGTGCTGCCTTCACTGCCTTACAATAGCAGTCTTTAAACAGACACACTCATGCACACATGCACCACCTTTGCACAAAGGCAGTTGTGAAATGACTTAAACCAACAATGCTTAGCCAGATGACATAGTGTTTGTTAATGTGAGGCCATTAAACAGAATTGCTCTTGCTTTGCCTCCATAATGGGCTATAGGTACAGTTAGCGTACATTAGCAGGGGGACAGCATGCATTCTTATGTGAGCCTAGTGGCCCTTAATCATGGATGTAAGGGGTTCAATTGATCAGGGGGAGGGTTAATGCTCAAGCGCAGCTGCATTGTTGCATTCTCTGTGTTGTTAAAATGTAACCAGAGGGTATAGCTGCTGGGACAATCCAAAGCTCAAATCTATCATTCTTAAGTACAATCAGTGTTTAGGATTTTCTTAATTGCCCCTGTGAGCTGGTTTCAGCTGGCATATTGTTGATGCCCATTCTGTTACTTAAAGGGCATGATTTAGTAATCTACTGAAAGCATTTTGCTTACATTTTGCAGAAAAAACCATCTGTGAAATCCCAAATTGGACCAAATCAAAATGCAAAACAAATTACTGTAGCCCACAACTGATTGCTGTGACTTTGTGAGTGTTTTTCTGTGGTTTTAGTGAAATGTGTCATTGCAGCAAATGTCACAGCAATAACAACAAAATCTGACATGCTGCCTTTTTAAGAAGTGTAAAAGTGACATTCATGACATACATGGCTGCAAGAACCGACAAGGCAAAGGCGCCCTCTTACTTCCCTGGTACACACGTGTTCTCTCTCACAGTAAAGCTTCTGATAATCAGAAAACATTTTTCTAAGTTTGATCTGCTGGACTCTTCCTTTCTTCCTTAGATAAGTCAGGCACTTATTTATCTTAAGTCAAAGTAGTAAAACTTGTGTGACACCTTCTAGTATTCTAGTCATCTCAAACATCTCAACATTTGCTCTACTTTGACTTTGCACATGATTTTACATCTCTCTCTCTCTCTCTATATATATATATATATATATATATATATATATATATATATACATATATATATATATATATGCCCCAGTGTTACCTTTTATCAGTATATGCATAGTTGTAAGGCTATTCAAGTCTTTTAAAAAATCTTTTTATCTTCTGATGATGACTGACTGAGGATGTGAATCTTTGATAATAATCACTAAGACCAAGATAAGAGAGGGGCTGAAGGGAAAAAAAAGTCACACTATCAACCAGCTGATCAGTAGTTTGCTGCAGATCACTGTGCTAATATGCTCAGCGGCACACAAGGAGTTTTAATTAGGGTAATGAGAAACAGCATTCAGCTGATATCAAAGTAATGACACATGCGGACACGCCTGGACATCTAAATAGAATACTCCATCCCTTCAAAAATGAGCTTTTCACATTCAATTACTCTCCATTATGCGCTAGATAAATGTGGTCAGTGGTTGGCTTTGCTGTGATGAGTAAACATCATAAAGGCGGGGGGTGGTGGTGAGAGGGACACACACAACAAGGAGACCACGCATGTGTAAACACAAAAAGGACACCAAAAAATTGATTAACTCATCCTCTGATCTTTTTTTCCACACTCTCTTTCACATTCCTTCCTTCTTTCCTTGCTTGTTTCCTTCCAAGCTTCTGTTCCTCCTCCTGTCAAACATAAAGTACTTCGCCTTAGCAGAAACAGCGACCATAAATTATGCAGCACACATCACACACATACAGAAACTTAATAGTGTGTGTGTGTGTGTGTGTGTGTGTGTGTAGTGTGCAAAGTAAACAGAATGTATAGACTTTATAGCCCAGCATGCATTCTGCTCATGCTCTGTTTCTCCTTACACATCTGCCTGCCTGCAGTTTTAGTTTTACAACCGACAATATTATCATGTGCTTGTTGTTTAAGACCCAGCTTTTCTGTTTGGATCTCGGCTCTGGTCTTGATAGCATCATATGCCAACGTAGAGAATAGAGAATGGCCTTATGTTGCTTTCTTCTAATGCCCTACCAAACACTCTGCCTGCTTTTTCTCTGCCTCTCTCTCTCTTTTCCTGCCTCTCTCCCACTGTGTTCTGGGCTCTCTCTCTCTCCCTCTCTCCTACCATCTGTTCAGTTTGCCAGGCATGGGTAGTTTTTACTGCTTAAAAGGGACTCTCCTAACCACCCATATATGTCCATTTATTATTCTCCGTGGGCTGTTCTATTCTTGTCCCAGTACAGTAGCCGACGCTGACCAGTACCTCGCTATGTTGAATAGGAGTGAAAAAGCTTCACTGGGTCAGTGCATGCACAGAGGGGTGAGAGAGGCTCACCCCTGCCAGTTCTGTAATAGAAAAATATGTGGAGGAGGGAGAGAGAAAGGAGGATAGAGGAGAAAAAGGGATGTGAAGGAGAGTACAGTGCGATATATCAAGAAGAGAACAGATGGCTGTAGAGAAAAGAATTCAGAAGAAGAAGGAGGGGAAAAAAGGAGATAGAGATCCAAAGGGAAATAAAGAGTGATGCAGTGAAGGAGACAGAGTTGTTGGCTGGGTCAGGGAATAATGGTGCTGCTGCATTTTTAATAGTTGGCCACTTTGTAGCGACCCTTGTCTAATGGATTCTCTGCCTCTTAAAAGCTCCTGTCAGAGCCCTCTACCTCAAACAGCTACACCACGGAAATTGCTGAGGGCTCCAATAGTCCCCAACACTTCCTGATAGAATGGCCAATGATCTAATATTGTCTGGCAGCAAACATAATTCCAGTTAGTACGCAGATGTTTTGGCAAATCATGTTTAAAGCTAAATTTACTTACAAGAAGCACCAAGTGAAACGCTGTGGGCTTAAAAAATGTCCAAGGTTCACACTGATATCACAACTCTTTGAGATGTACAGCTCTGGCCATCAGCATGCCAGCTTTTAGAACACTGTGCTAAGTGCCTGACAAAGACTTTATTGGTGGAATGAAAAGGGGGAGACAAAGAGCACAACCTCTAGCTGTTAGCTATTTTATGTGTGTGTTTGCATGTGTGCGAGTGTGTGTATGTGTGTGTGTGTCTAATTCAGTGCAGAGGGTATGGCCCCTGGCCATGAGACTGATCCACTTTCTGGAGACAGAAGGAGATTCTATCTCCAGGTATTTTACAAATACCAGTATCTCTGCATTATATATTGTAACTACAGAGTGCTCAGACAACTCTCCAGATTTCAAGGTTGAAAGATGAATGCAGTGTCGGAAATGTTGATATTTAAGTACATGTACTTGATATTCTGTGATTGATTCAGAGAAGGCATCACAGTTTTTGCAGTGTCCTTGTGACCCAGCAGTCTAATATCTCTTTTACACTAAATGACTGTACGCACATTACAATTGATTATGTGTGTAACTAAGATGATAATTACACAATGTGTAACTGTGTTGAAGGATTCTCAACCATTATTTTTTAAACTGAGTTTACTGTTACTACTACCGTTTCACCCAAATTTAGCAACTTTTCTCTATTGAAGTAGATATTAGTAAAACAGACCAATTTTGAATCACAGTATTTTCACTGGATTTTGGCTAGTTTACTCTAATTATAGTCTACCTGTAGTTTAAAGTATTGTCCTCTGTATTTACTCATACATGTGCTTTGGTGAACAAAGACATTGGGAGATGCGTTGGGTTTCAGTTTCAGTAATATTGACACCTGTACCTAACTTAAGGGTGTGTGATGTGGAAGGCCTTTTTACACCAAACCTGTTGATCCATGATATCATAATTTCAAGCTGTTAACACCCAATGTAAGCATGGGACATGGGTCAGCCAGCGCACCACAAATGAGCAGCAGATATTGTCTATATTTTGTTCCACTTGTACATACAGTACAGGCCATCATATATATACTGATAAATTTCAATATCTCCCTCTTTGAATTTGACACAAGTGAATCCAGTACTTATAATTAGTATCCCTGTTTTGTTTCATGATGAATAAAATTAAATTTTTCATTAAAACCTGTTAAATTGTATCACATATGTAGCTCAGACTTAACGACAGCTATTTAATTATCTATAATGAATTTTGCAATTAATTAGCACATCATTTTTTATGCACATTTATTCATTCATTTTGGAAACTACTTTTTATTCTCTGGGTTTTCTGAGGCAAAATGTTGGGCAGAAAATAAAAAAGGCAAAAATCTATAAAGCTTTCATTTGTTTTCTCATGTTATTTTTTAAGACTGTTTCCTGTTAGTATTTAAATGTGAAATATGACAGTGCTTTGTGTTCACAGATTGAATATATTTATGTAATTAAAACATATTCATTCATAACACATGACCATTATTTGCATGCATTCTGTGCATTAAATGCATGACGTCATTATTGATAATGACATGGGGATTCAGTCTGTGCATTTCTTATTCTCATTTTTCATTGTCATTGTGTGAACTCCCTGGTGAGACTGTGTGATGGGGTGAGGTGTAAGGGTTGGTGCATTGGTGGGTGAGTGATCCCTACACCAGGGAGCAGAGATATAATTGAAAGAATGGCCTGAGGGATTTTCCTCCATATGTTGTTTCTTATCCTAGTTAGCTGTTACTTCCCCTTTATCTCTCTCTATCTCTCTCTCTCCTCTTTCTATTCCTTTCTCACTCTCACTCTTCTCCTTGTGTCTATTACTTTGTCAATACTTGTTGCAAGGCAGTGCAGGTGAGACATGTAAAAGGAAAATTCCACCCGTGAATGCTTTCACACAGTTGAATTGATGTGTGATCTTTAACTCATTCCAGTAATTCTGTCTTTTACCCATGTTTCTTCAGCAAATTCCATTTCCTTACATTTACACAGAAGGGCTTTTAATATCCTCCAAAGAACTGGACTTGTTGAATCCAGTCATTTGTGAAAAGAGGAGACAGTAAAAGGGTAGCGACTGACTTTTCAGTGGAGAAAATGTGAAAAAGTCTCTTCTTGTTATCTTTTCCTATGTGTAATGGAAGCCCTTGAAGAGTTTCTCTGGAGTAGCTGTAATCTCCCGTGGATTTGATGGCATGAACCCCTATTATGGTTTCCTTGACATCTGTTAGCATTCTTTGTTTCAAACTCAGAATTCACAACGCCTAAATACAGTTACTATCAATTACAGCAGATAGGCTGCGTTAATAATCACTGTAAAAATGACTATATAGGGTCAGGGAGCGTACTGGAGCTGATACTTTGGCAGAGCTCCACAAACAAAAATACCATACCACATGGGGACTACAAGAATTGTGCTCACTTAAAGGCTCACTTAACTTTTAACTTCCTCTTCAGGAACATGCATCTTACAAAGCCATGTGTTGAAATCTTGTGTCTCTGTCACAGTCTCAAAATTCATTAATGAAACAGTGTGGACCTCTCCAACATTGCATGCAACACAAAGTTTGTAAACACTGTTAATGTAGAGATTATAATTGAAGCATACATCTTTAATTACATTCTGTCTAGCGTCATGATGGTGCTGTCAATGGGTAATAGGTGGTGCTGAACTGTGAGTCAAAACCCACACTGTAGGTATCAGCGACAGGAATTTTGTTAGCCCCTTGCATCAACTATAAATCCAGCTTAAGCACGCAGGGTTATATTTAGGCAATACATGGTAATATAACACAGAGCTCTTCATTACAACCCTGTATTTTACACATATTTGCTTTGCTATCACTGATGGTGAACCTTAAAGCACACACTAAAGTTAAAGCCCACAAAATGAGATCCTAGTATTTGCAAGGATTTCTTGCCAAAGTCTTTTCTGGGCCAAATAACTGCAGGATTCCAGGGTTTTAAGCATGTGTGTGCTTGTGTATCTGTTAGAATGCATCTACATTATTCATCAGTGCCAGAGACTGATGTATGTACTGAAAGAAAGCTGCCACCCCCTAACCACATTAATTTGATGCCAACAAAGTGCAAAATCTGTAACCTAAATGTAAAATGTGCAGGACATTGCAGAACACAGAACACCACCCAAATAACTGGGTGAAATCCTCTCCAAAATGGCTCCATTTGTAGGAATCTCCATCAGTGCCAGTGCATACAGTGATTATTTCAGCTCAGCATTAAAAAAAAAAAAAGATTATATTTCCAGCAGAATGTGGATGCTGATAAAAGCAGAAGATCAATATCCTGTTTGCTTGACATTGTGCTTTTTCCATCTCGAAGAAGTGTATTTTTTATAAAAGGCACTGTTGTATTCTATTATTTATTTTATTTCATTAAAATGTTACCACACTCTCTCATTAATATTTAACACTAACCGCAAAAATGAGAGAGAAATAACTGTTACTCGAGAAAAGAATGAGAAGTAATTATTTCCAAACTCCACAGTGTCTTCTCTTCGATACTCTGGTGTCTCACCTTACTGGCTGCTAACCACTGATAGTGTTTAAATCCGTGTCACTTTAGAGCGCCTGGGAAGCGCACAGGAAGCATTTTTAGTATCCAGCAGCACGGCAGGACATCTCCAAGTGTGAACAAACTCTGGAGCTCAACCTCTGCACTCTTTCTTTCTCAGTCTGAGAGGAATATATAAAGAAACAGAGTTAAACTCAATAAAACTGCCACAGTGTTTGCCCTTACAGACAGTTTAGCTGGGTTACAGACACACTCTTGTCCCTGAGCCAGAGGTGGCTGACCAGGCCAAACATCTCCTATTCCCTGCTAATGAAATCCTGAATAAAACCCTCCCTGCTCAGCTTGATCCCACACACATACACACACACACAATTGCACAAGTACAAACACACAAACATAGACACCCACTCTCCAGGGTTCTGGTATGCACACACACACACACACACACACACACACACACAGAACCCCTGCAGTCCCAGCCGGGGATTATCCTGTGAAAACACTCCTTTTGTTGGGCCCCAGTCAAATTACTTTCGTAGCTCTCATGCTTTTATCAGAGCGGTCTATGTAAGTGTGTGTATGTGTACAGTATGTGTGTGTGTGGGGGGGGGGGCATGCATGTTTAAGGTAGTCCAAACATAGGCTGTTGCTGATTGTAGGGAGCACATCCAAAGTGAATGGTCACTAATGACACTTGAAAGTAATCTGTTTATATGTCCCTCTGTTTGTGTGAGTGTGTGTGTGAGTGAGAGATTGCGTGCGTGTGCCTACTCATATGCCAGTGATTCGCTAAAGATAGTATAACACCAAATCACCATGTTGTGTTGTCTGTTGGCAGGCTGGTCTGGTGTTTGTGACATTTCAACTTGACATTTATGAATAAAGACACTGAGATTTATAAACAAACAACATGGTTTAAGTTGCTTCCTGTAGGCCTGCTGCCTCTGGGACTCCACCCACTCTGTGAGGAAATATTTGGGAAGTTCTGCACAACTACTTCAAGGCTGTCTTCACTCGAACAACAACAGCACTGGTCGTTAGAAAGCATAAAATCACATGTGGTTACATTTTCCCGACAACTACGAAACTTCTCAAAGAGAGGCTCCTGTCATCTTCCTGATGTACATTTTTTTTAACAACACAGATCTTTCCCTAACTTTAACCTAGGAGTTTTAATCACCTAAACATAACCAAAATGTCACCATAGAGGTAAAAGATTAGGAAAATGCTCATATGTGTCTGTTTTTCGATAAGTGTGAAGAGTGACCTTTTTTGTTGTTACAGATATGAAGACTTGCTGACTGAATCAGTATACTTGTAGTTCAGGGAGAACTCTATAATACCAGCCAATGTAAAGCCATGCTTTTGTTCAGTGGATAATTATTTTCTGGGGTACCAACTCTCAGCCTGGGCAACGGCCAACGCAGCTGACTGGGCGCAGATTGTTAAGGCACATTCAGCATCTATTCATTCACACTACCGGCTCTCCTCGGAGACTACTAGCCTTTTTCAAACTTGTGTGAGAATGTTGTGTTGTGTTGTGTGCGCAACTATGTTTCGGTGTGTGACTGTCCATGTGTGCGTGTGTGAGAGCGCGTGCGAGTTCAAGAGTGCGCGTGAGATGTGTGTTTCGGAGCCTGAGACACGGGGAGACGAGGCGAGGGTGCCAAAGTGAGACATAAACAGAGACTAACAACGAAGGAGGAGAAGTAAAGTGTGTGCACGTGTGTGTGGAGGGTGCAAACTAGCTTTGTAGCTCTCAGTGAAGTGTTGATTTAAGTGGAAGTTGAGGGAGGAGATGGGATAAAAGGCCTGACTAGATTAGGCTGGCACACACTACTGAGGCGTGCTGTACTGCCTGGCCTTTCAGTGCACTCTGTACTGAGCGATTGTGTGTGTGTGTGTGTGTGTGTGTGTGTGTGAGTGTGAGAAAGTAGTACTTGTGTGACATTGTTCAGGACGTTCAGATTGGGTTTGTGTGTGCAACTTTTAGATGCAGTTACTCTGCTGCTGATATTGGTGCAGCTGTACAATAAAGCAGCAGATTAGCAGAGCTAGCGCAGCCACTATAACAGCACTGAGAACACTAATCACTGTTCTGACATCTCTGCAATACTCCTACTGAATCTCGCAGGGTTTTTTTTTTATATTTGTGGGGAGATGGGAAATAGATTACAGACATCACTGCTGTTTTTTCATCTTTATTTCTTTTAATGTACTTATAACCTTGCTGTTTCTGCCAGCAGGAGGCTGAATTACTGCATATTCAAACCCCCCCCCCACCCAGACACCCCACTGTTTAAAGTCAAGGTAGTCTCCAACAATAATAGTTCACTGGCTAAGATGCTTGCAGAACTGTCTTTCCATGTTAGTCTCTCTGTGCGTAGGAGACTGACAGTTGAGGGTAAAAATAACATTGAAAGTGGTTTTAAATGCTTGAAGTGTGCTTGATTTAACTTGAACAGACAACACAACAGCTTCAAAAAGCAGTAACACTCCTTGTAAAATATGACAAGTCATCCATCCTCTTGCTTTTTCAAATGTTGAACATGCATTCCATTGCTTTTTAGCCAAAGTTTAAAGAGCAGCAGAGGCTCACTCATTATTGGTAAGGTGTCAGTGCAGGAAGGTTTAACAATCACTGGGCTTGTATTATTAACAAAACAGTACTAAAAACACAATTGAATGGGCAGGAGTCCATGGGCTGTCACATTTTGGCAATGGCAAGCTGGGAGTTAAATGAAGCCACTGCTTAATAATAGTTCATAATTTTTTTTAAATTTTTTTTATTTGTCTCTGTTCACTGTTCTGTCATTTCTGCTGAACCATTGGAGGAGACAGAGACATTTGCCTGCTACATGTGGTACACCACAATCTGCATTTTTCATCGATTTAGCTTCCTGTATGAATAATTAAGACCCAGGGAGGCGGTATCTCTATGTGCATATATACTTGAACGTTTGTATGCCCATGCTCAGTTGTCTAACTGTGTACACAGTGGATAGCTGATGTGTGCATTTATAGGCTTACTTAGTATGTGTGTACATGTGTCTATGCTTGTGGAAGCCATTTTGAAGTTCATTAAAATGTACTTTGTACATTTAGCAGATGTTCTTTATGCAATATGCACTACAGGGCATTAGTGCAGTACATTAAGAAGACTTTCTTACCAAAGCTTGACATTGTTCTTAGACTTAGACTTCTTAGACTTCCTGCTGTCATTTGTGCTGTTTTTGGGTTGACCTATGACTCATGGGTGACTGACTCAGTCCAACACTATTGAAGTTGGCTGAACTGCACTGGATTTCCCAAACCATCCTAATAATAACATCACAACATTCTGTAATCCTACAGTCTTTTTCTAATCTTAATCTGTAATGCTTTCTTTATCTCTTCTTCCTATTATTATTTTGTTTTGTCCCCTTTCCAGAGTATTTATTCTTGGGGCTTTTAGGTGCCATGACTTGAGTTGGCCGTTGCAGAAATACACAAAACAAATACATCCCTTATTTTAGGGAAGTTCTCAGACAATGCATAATAATAAAAATGTAATCAAGTGGTCAGTTGCCAAAAATCATCCCTAATGCCTGAATCCTATTTGTTTTCAAATGTTTACCCTAAATATGCAGCAGCAGCAGCAGATACTGACAGTTAGATGTCAATGGATATTTGTACATTGTCACTTTTATAGTTTTATTACAATCCTGTTAAATTTACTCCATCCCATTTAACCCATTCTTCCATCAAATATGTCTGATTTTCTTTTCCTACACTTTGAAATAACCCCCCACTATTGTCATTTTGCTTTTGCAAATAACATCAAATTGTTAGACATGCCATTTCATAGTGACTGTAAAACCTCTGAACATGCATCTGCACATGCAGGAGTAAATGACATGTACTGTTAATATTTGTATATGTGATAAAATCATGTACACACACACACACACACACACACACACACACACCCCAACTGTCAACTGCTGGATTAGATGCAGTGGAGGCTCTGAGTATAACAGGAGGAGCATTCAGTACACCGCTGTGACAGAAAATACTAACTGTAGCACTCTTACCAATACCAACCCTAGAATTATCCTCTCAGCAGAGGTCTCTCTCAGTCCTCCCTGTCTCTCTCAAGAAGACATCAATGATGTGGGGGACACTTGCATCAGTACAGAGGGAGACCCACCTGCATGAAAGGCATACAATAACTGCAGATAATTGTTTCACTCTGTAGAGAATGAAAAGAGAATGCAGATGTAATCTGATGATATTACTTTTCAGCCTGACAGATTTAACATGCAGAAATAGCTATATTTGCCACAGTTTTGTGTGGTGCAAGCTGAAGTGGTCATACTGATGACTAAATTTGATGCTTTAGTTTTGCTTTAGTTATCTCAGAAGCACCATAGTGGATAAATACCAAACAGACAGGGGTTAGACTGCAATCAAGCTTCTTATTGCACTGTAGTAAGTTGATCCAAAGGATTATTTTCAAAAAGTCAGTGTATTCCAGTAATGGATATCTGTTGTTATGGGGTCCTATAACTGTGACTGTGTACTGTCCAGAGAGAAATCTAAATTCTAAAATAGGGTTGGGTGAGTTAAGTTCAGTGGCAGCTACTTGGAGGAACAAGCAGTGGAACATACAGCTGAAAATAGCATAAAGATTTCTCTGTCCACTCCCACTGTGCTACATTCACATATGTGTAGCTGCATTGCTCTCATAGACGCACTGCAGTGGGCGCAGCAGCATACGGTATACGTAAGAGAGGCAGAGTACATAATGGACATTACATAATGACACTATGATCTCCCCTACTTGAGCCTAAAGCTCGACTCATATTCTCAAAGACACTAAAGTGGAGCAGGCCCAGGTGGTGTTGGTTACAGTCTGGAGGACGTGTCTGGTGGTTTGTTCATCCAGGGTTTGTTCATGCCAGGTCAAAAAAGTTAAAACACAACAGCAGAGGAGAAATGGAGGAGATAAAAGAGAGGATCAGAGTGAGACACAGATAAGGCAGAGAGAGGAGAAGAAAGGGGGCCAAAGGAAAATATGAAGAGCTTATGAAATAAGCTTATAAGAGGAGAGTTGTTTGGATCAAAGATCTCCCTGGTACTTGGAGGAATCCCCTCCTCATTCAAGAGGGACCAGCAGAGTGACTTGCCTTTGTACACTGAAAAATTGAACTTACTGCTGTCTGTCCTCTACAGTCTTCACTCTAATTGCTCTCAGCAAATATGCCTTTGATATCTCTCTGAAATATATACTGCTAGAGCTATATTGCTAAGGTGCCACAGTTCTTAATCTTGGACTTTGTATTATTGCATGCTTATGGTTTTCTTGCCCAAGGATCCTTATTCATATTTTAAATTGCAAAAATGTAAAAATAAAATTGTGAAATTATGCACTAGATAACGTGAGAGAAAATGGAGTCAGGAGACAGAAATGCAGATTTCAAAACACACAGTCTTAACAACAGTCAATCAGAGACAGGAAGTCCTGCTGAATTACAGACTGAGTGACAAACCCAGACAGAAGGGAAATGGAGCTGACAAAAGTAGAAAGGAAAAAGCAGAGACAAAGCAACAGAGACAGACTCTTGCTTTCTTCCATAGTACAGCCACAAGCTGTTGGTCTCAGTCTGCCAACCTAGCTCGACTTCCTAGCCATAGATATGCTGTGTATGTGTGTGTATGTGTACATAATTCATAAGCATAGCCAAATCAAGATCTAGAGATTATCATGACCAGTCGTGCAAAAGTGGAAGGAAGAGAGGAAGAGAATGGGAACAGAAGAGAGAGGGAAAAGTAGCTGTATGGAGTAAATAGTTAGTATATACAATATACAAATACAATTACAGGTTATAGAGCATGAACTAGTTTATATTCATCCCACACTTACCTGTATGTATCCGCATGTGTTCACATACACATTCCCATAGGCTCCTTGTGTATAACTCTCCTCCCTCTGTTTCTCTATCTCCGTTCAATGGCTCCCTCCCTCCCTCTTTTACTTTCAAGGAAGGGTAATCCCTCTTGTAGCTAATGTGCTGTGACATTTCATGGTACAATAGGATTTGGGAGACACTATGTATTCTCATGGTGCCGGGGTCTGGCTGATAACCTCGCTGTCTAGGTGATTCTGGACTGCAGCAATACTTGGACTAGTTTTTATCTCACTTTGGAAATCTAATTCTCAAGGTGGAAATGCAATCCACAATAATTCAGACTCTGAGGTGACACATTGGGGGTTATTGGTAAACCACAGAAACCGCATACTGTCATACAACAGCTTGGATTTAAAAAAAGGCATTGTTAATTAGATCTGACTCATAGATTTAACATGGCATCAACTGCACTGACAGATAAATGTTTTTCTGAGCGGTGACGCAGGTGACAGCCAAAAAAATCACTATGCTAACTGAGTGGTGCATAGTTCACATATGTGTACTGTATGAGGTATGCACCTATACAAAGGAGTCCCTTTGCCTTTGTGAAAGTGCTTTATAAAGCATTTAGCATTTGACAGTGTAAAAGAAAGTAAAGGTTCTTGACTGCAAAATTATGTATTATGAAATTATGAAGAATTTCCATGTTTTACTAAATAAATTAAAGAAACAGAAGACATGCTAATACCCAAGGGGAAAAGAAAAGTCAAAAACAAATCTTTTGACCAAATTCATAAAACAGATTTTTATTTTAGGGCCAGAGTTAGTTTTCTGGCAAATAAATGATCTGATGAAATGCTGATGATATGCACATTTTGCCTTATAATATCAATCGGGGAGGTTGTAAGTCTAGCTGACTGGTAAATGTAAAAGACAAGTGTTACACTAGCTGGACAAAATGTCTCAATTTTCATACACAGGAAAAATCTTGGCATGTGAGAGGCGATATGATACATATAGCAGGGTTTCCCCTCAGATCAGCTGAAGGCTGAAGCCAAAGTGCTTATCTCACCAACAGAGCTGATGTGTGAGGATAGGAGATGGGGTTGGTAAATGTGCTCATCAACCTTCAGGCACAGATATGATGCTGCCAGAGTGCCTTCCGCCGGACGGTGCTTAGAGAAGGGAATGCTGGAAGGGATAAATGTTAAATAGTTTGCGTGACATTTATGGTGCATTGTTCTTTTAGTTTGTCTGGACAAAGCAGGATGTTTAATAGCAACAAATACAAGCATTGGAAACAATAAAGATGAATAAAGAGAAGATCGTGTCCTTATGCTTTTAACTTTACATCCATCGATTTAGGATCCCATACATGATCCTTTAGATATTTTTGTACTGTACTGTGAGGTGCCAGCACCTTACCCTGAGAGTCATCAGTTTCACAAGTAGACAAAACTCTAAACACACTTCAGCACACAGTTGAAACAGTTTAGACATGTGTCTTCACCTGGAAACACATAACAGACATAATTTTCTATGTTGTTGAGAAATGCATTGTACCTCCATTGCTTTTATTTGTTGCCATACACAATTCATGTTGAAGCTCAAATTTAGAACTGCAAGTTAGCTATTTTTCAAAAAAATGAGCAGCACATTTTCTCCACAGATACTTGTGCAGATTGTAAAGAACAAAAAGGCTTTGAATAAGCCTTACTGGCATAGAGAGGGATACACAAAAACACAAGAACAAATTGTGATTATGAGGTTATCACATGACAGTAATGACTTGCTCTGAAAAGGCAAATTCACGACCTGTCATTTTCCTCTACACTAAGTCAAGACTTAAATCATCAAATGAATGACTTTAATCCAAGTCATGCAAAAAGCCTCCAATGTCTTCTTTAGCTAAATGCAGATTACAACTGAAGTGAGCCGAGTGTTTATGTTGCTAACAGCCGTGCCAAGGGACTAACGTCTTGTCGTTTTGATTTGCCGTAAGATTTCTTTTGAGAGCATGACAGCGAGCGTGAGACAGATAGAAGCTGAGATGTGTCACGCCCAGATTCATGAGACGTGGTTGGCAGGCCTGCTATTGCTGTTTTGGCTGACTGTGTTATACCTGGAGGGAACTCGCTGCTGTCGCCGCTACACTGTAGCCAATTTAGCTGGAGCACAGCTGCTAAGAGGCTCCCTGAGGTGTATGTGTATGTGTGTTTCAGGATTAAGCCACAGCACCAATTAAAGCCTCAGACTGGTTTTTAAAGGATAAATTATTAACAGCAGAAGTGACCTCTCTGGTGGCCTTCCTTCCCTCCTCTGCTTTTCTCTTGTCTTCTCCTCTCCAGCCTTCCTTTACGTTTGTCATACGTGCTTCCCTTCCCTCGCACAACTGTCTCTCTCTTATTACTACTTACCCTTTTGTTTCACAATTTACCACTCTGTATGTTTGTCCTTTGTACAACCTCTGACAGATCACAGAAGGATTTTTGATTTTACTCTTACATTTTAGAATTTAAATGGAAAAACAGGCCTTACTGTATATTCCATGTATCCTCAAAGTTGCAATCTTTTCACAAGGCTGAAGTGAAGGAAAAGGCAAAGATAGGGATATGCTCTATCAGTAAAGAGTATTTGAGAAAGATTTATTTCTGTTTACTCCACTGCCTCTCTCTACCTGGCGCCTGTTCTCTGTGATATTTTTCGTCTAAGATTTGCTTCTCCTCGCTGCATACTTTGGTATTTTTATGCCTCCAGGTTACAGTTGGGCTGGATTGTTGTTCTATGCAGCTGCATTCCCCCCTTTTTTCTCCCCGTGTTCAATAGCAAAAGCATGTTAGCCGGTAATGGATACTTTTAACCTTTTCCAGGTAATTTGATCAGGCCTTTAAATCAATTCAAGCTCACACTGTGTCTGGGTTATGATCGCTGAATACATCGACTGCTGCTCGCACTGTTCAGCCTTTGTTTTTTTAAATGGGCAAACCATGTCTCTTTCTGATTTGATGAATGGTTCAATACTGGATTCTGAATTATAAATGTGAGCTGCTGTGTATCATCTCTCACAGGGACAAAAGAGGGCTGAAAGTTGAAGCGGTTCAGGGACCCAAATGTGTTTAACACCGGAGTTACTTCATGCTGCCATTCAGTATTCCAGCACATGGAATTTCCTGTGGAAAATGGTGCGGCATCCCCTCACGACATTATATGGGTCCAGACATAATCCAGATACAATTTGTTTTGGCAGTTGACTCTGTTGAGATACTGACACTCACACTACATAGAATATAAATTGCGAGTTTCATTTCAGTAGTAAAGTGTATACTGTTGAGGTTCACTTCTGAATGAAAGTCCTAAATGTAAAATTATTGGGTCTAAGTGTCTGTCTGACTGTGCGATGTATTCCTCTCTGTCACATTTTTCTACGTTTCTATCTAATCTTCCACCTGAGTAAAAAAACAAACAAACAAACAAACAAAAACAAACATAATAATTTGACTGAGCTCTACCTTTGTTCCGATGGCCTATTGTGGATTTTCACTCTAGATATCCTCAGGTCATCATCTGATCTCAGTCAGTGGGCTTGGATTCCACTCAATATGTTCTTACATTGTGATTTCCTCCTCCATCCTCTATCCCTTCCTCTTTCCCTCTACCCCTCCCTCTTCTTCACTCTTTCTCTGAATATTAGCTCTTCTTTTTGATGAAGGAATTTAATCAGAGCAGAGAGAGAAACAGGAGGAATAGAGGGACACAGTGGAGGAAGGAAGCAGAGTAATAATGAATGGTCAGTGACCCTGAGAGCAGACAAGGTAAAGATAAGTGTGTTTAAATCAGGCCTGGTCGATCTGAAGGAAAGAGGCATATTGAACCCTGTTACTACATTAGACAAGACCGTATATAGATGTGCTGGTGCCCTGATGCTGCAACATTGCTTCACTTACAAGTTGAATTACCGGTAAACCCTGCAGTTCTCATGCAGGATCATATGAGTTGAATAATCTATCTGTAGATGTCTGTTGCACCATCACATGTCTTACAGTTTCACGTTCTGTTTGCTTCCATAGCTCAGTGAGATGACCTTAAACAGGAGTTCTTGTTTAAAGTGTTTTCATATGACTTCCATTAGCATAGATTATGTGGGATAGAATAAATCAACTGTGGCTTTGTTTTACAGTGTAGCTCAGCTGTGTCCTGTTGAGTACTAACACACATCCTACTATTGTAGGTAGATGGATGTGTATTTGTAAATTGGAAAATTCCCAGCTTAAAAATATACAGGAATTGAATGATTGAATGACTAATTAAGAAACATTGTAGTTTTTCTTGAGTAGCTTATTGGATATTTTTAATGGATTGGGTCCCACTTAGTGTTTAGTGTTAATTAGCAAATGTTAAAATGCCAACAGGTCACACTAAGATGGTAGTTTTCTTGTTATCTTGTCGCCATTGCGAGTACCATAACTAAGAGCAGCTGAATAGGAAATACTGTTCATGTCTCAGACTTGTAATTCCAAGTTGGACATATCAGCAATTGTGACACCTTCCACTTAGTGAAAAGAACATCAGGCAAATCAACAAACTGTTGGTGGAGTGACTGCAAATGCGACACCACAGGCAGTTCCATCAAAATAAAATCCAGTATAAACACGTATACAATCCATTCAGATCATTTTAGCGAAGCTATACACTGTTTGTTTGCATCTGGTTTCACTGGGTAATGAACTGATACATATACTGTATATAACACAACAAAAATCACTAATTTAGGCTATTTATCTCTGGTGACTACAGGGTTAGCACAAGAGCCAATAACCACCTTGGAATATGTGTGAACAACCCCAAGTCAGAATAAGGGATATTTTTCTTGTTGTACCCATTATGCTGTTATTGCATGAATGCAGCATTAACGTTTAGCTCAAAGCGCCACTGTACCAAAGTGCAGCCTCACAGAGCTGCTAGCATGGCTTAAGACTCGTAGTCTTGTTATAACTGACAGGTTTATCTAAAGTCTCCATTTATGTTTTGAAGGAAATGGTCTGTTACAGGATGTTGAGGAGTATTTTTCTCTTTTTTTTGTATGTGTGCTGTGTGTGTGTTTGCACCTTGAAAATGTAGTGGTTCATGTCAGAGGGTTTATCCTGGCACACAGTAAATTTTAAAAGCAGTTTAACCTATGTGAGGTAATATCAACTAGCAATGACCCTACTGTGCTTCTTCATAGCTTCCACCTCTGCAACTTTTACAATGCAGAATCTATTCAGCACCATATATTATCCAACACCTGATATTATTACTCAGCTGCCTGCTACAGTAGTGCAATAAGTTACCATTCCCATTTCTCTTGCCTCATAATATATTGTATGTCATGACCTGTGTTGTTGCTACGCTTATAGACATTTTAATTGATTCACTAATGAGAGTAAACTCCAGTATACAAGCACCCACACACACACATGCCAATTGCTATCTTTCAGTTTCTCATTGTTGCTGTGAGAAGACAAACCCAATATACAAGTACGTGCACCCACACACACAGACACACACACCAATTCCTATCTTTTTAGCTTCTCATTGTTGCCGTGGAGAAACATTATTCTGTCTGCACACTTATTCTATAGTCTCCATTCTTTGACCTGATGCTATATAAGCATTCTGTCTTATTCTCATGCCCCCTTATTCTGATGGTAATTTGACTGTCTGAAAGGACTGGCAGAGGATTGTTCTGTCTCATTCAACGAAATACGGTAAAAAGTCATTCCTGGGATTAAAAAAAAGCTCCGTGGTGGATTTCCAGGGCTCTGTTGTCATGCCTGCAGTTGCCTGTCAGCCCCCCGTTCATATGCTAATGAGCCAAAGCTTGATTGTTTCCTCATATTTTAATCTCCAGCACGGTGTTGGAGGAGAGAGGGGGTTTGGCAGGGGGTGGGGAGCAGCAGATAGGAGTGTGAGTACAAGGGAGAGATGAGACGAAAGGAAAAGAGATGATGGGCCAGGAGAAGAAGAGAGGGCAGAGGCTGTCGGCAGCTGAGGAATGGAGAGGAGAAGAAAGTTGAAGACGAAAGACGAGGAGATGAAATTATGTAGGAGGAGGAGGAAAGCAAAATGTTTGACAAGAACAGAGAAGAGGTGAGGGACATGGGAGGGCAGGATGAGATTATTAATATGCAAGGAGGAGACGATAAGATAAAGAGGGATAGACGCACTGCTGGATGATAAGCGGAGGGTAGGAATATACGGTTCACCTTATAAGGAGACATCTAGAGTTCATTAGCAGTGACAAAGAACTGGAGCTACTGCTGACAGACCTCTGCAATATTTAACATCACTTCATTTTAAACTTTGAGGGGAGTCACTGAAGAGCAATGAAACCTCCATACTTTTCCCTCTTATATAGGTTTTGTCTGCTGCTGCTCATCATGCATACTGCAGGGTTGAAACACTGACCAGGGGGCAATGAGAGGAGGAGCAAGAGACACTTTCTTGAATAAACTAACGTGTAATTAGCATAAATATACATAATAAAAGAGCTTTGTGCACAGCTCCTCTTCAGTATGCATGTTTTTTTTCCCCCACTTTTTGTAACTTGCATGCTAGAGGTCATGCAATTAAGAAAGAAGAATGTAGTGTATGATTTTTTTTCTTAATATACTTAGAGAAATGGAGAAAAAAAATCATTGGGGTGGGTTTTGAAGTGCTGGAATGATTTTCTTGGACGTCACTCAGGAAAGTTTTTTTCAGAGAGAGGGTGCATGGTCAGCTGCTTTAGTGTTGTTAGATTTGTAGCTATGATGATTGTTAGACAGAGATAGTTGTTGTTAGATAGAACATGTGCAAGAAATAGCTTCAACCCAAATCTGAACCAACTTGTGTATTGTATATATATGACAAATGTGCACTGGCAGAGCTTATTTGTCATAGCAGTGGGTGCCCAACTCCTGTTTGCAGCTCTATGTCAGACAGAGCAAAAAAAATGTTGCCAACATCCATGTATCTGTCTGTATCTGTTTTGGGAGGACACTAGGGCCACCAGCTCTATGTCAAACAAGAATGTCATTATTGGATGATACAACGAAAACTGGATTATGCTCAGTCTGTGCTTCTTCATGAAAATCAATCCACAGCCAGTATTTGTACTTTGGACCCACCTGCTGTAAGGAGATGGTGCCGACATCTGAACCACCATCCCAGTGTTATATTACATTTCCACATTATATTTTTAATGAATTAACATACATATGTAACTGTAATTTATTTGTATTTACTGTACCATTAGCTCATTCAGGACTTTGAAAACATTCACTGTTCGACATGAGTCCATCTTCAACCAATCTCCTCTTGCTGAGTGCTTTTTGAGTCTGAACTGCTGTTAGACTGAAGATACAACTACTTAAAGATGAATTGTATCATTTTGTAGTTCAATTTAATTTCAATTACATTATGTAAACACACAAAAATACACATACAGAATATACTCAAATACAGAGAGTTGTTGCACAAGCTCATGTTGGCAGATTTTTCACAAACATTTCCCATAACCCCGCACATAAACATTCTCTCAGCTTTGACTCCAAGAACAATAGCTTTGCAGATTCAAATCAAACTAAGCAGCTTGCCTGTAAACTCACACATACCCTGTGCTCTCACCCCCTTCTCTGACCCTCTCAAAAACAGGAATTCACTGAGAGTTCAGTAGCTCACCACTGTCGCTCTTCATCATCTCCTTATCTCCCACCAGGTCAGTCAGCACTAAGCCCAAACTGGATGTCCTCCTGGGATGTTTGTGCAACTTGTTTATGACAGCCCAAGTGTTGCTGATGCTGTTGTTGCTGATGTTAATAAGAGAGATAGAGAGGTAGACGGCTGGAACATGGTGTTCTACAGGGGAAGCAACCTAGACGACCTGATCTTCTGAGGAGACAGAGAGAAACAGGGAAGGAGTCATTTGGGAAGGGGAGCGGGAGAATGATGAGAGAGGAGAGGATATTAGGGGAGAGGTGAGAGATAAACAAGAAGACCAGAGAGGATGAAAGTGGAAGTAGATGAAATGTAATGGCAGAAAGATGAACAGGCAGAGAGCAAAGAAGGCAGAACGCGAGATCAGCGTTAGAGTAAGTGGCTTTATTGCACCGCTGGTTCTAAAATGCTGGAACAAAGACTTTATTTTAGGAAGAGCTGAGCACTGACAGAAGACAGGTTTTATTATGTTAGACAAGGGAGGCATTTTGATGAAGATGAGGAAATTTTACCAGCACTGTACTGGATTTTGTGTCACAGTATGTATGTTTTTGTACTGCTTTATATTACATTTTAAATGTAGTTTTAAAAGCCTCACTAAAGTTACAATTTCCTGTTGCACTCTTCTTCTGATGAGAAATTAAATAGGTCATGCAGACTATATCCTGATAGGTCAACTTTCTGCATATTTAATTAAAGTGATCATTTTCCATTCTGATTGACCGTACAATGATCTTAAATCTGGGCTGATGAAACTTGCAGACACCCTGGTAAAACATGATATCCAGTTATTTCTGCAGAGTGTCTGCAGGCCCTGAAAACCCTAAGCAGCCTTAAATTACAATAATTATGGCTGTATTAGCTCAGGGGTATAGTAAAATCTAGTATTACGCTTGTAAAATATAGTGGCTGGTGTGGTATGTTTTTGTCCAGTGACAAATAACCCCAATCACAAAGACTGATATTTGACATGTATTTTAACTGCAAATTTGTTCTGGTGTTTGATCATAACTGGTATGAAATGTGGGTTTTAAAAGCCTTACATTTAACTTAATGAAACATGTAGTTGCTGTATGGTTGTCATTAGTCCTACAAACTTGATCATCAGTACATGTAAGTACTCCCCAGTGTAATCACAGGCTATACCTCTGGCCTACACATTCTTCAACTTGACACTTGGGAACCTGTAAGTATCCTGTACTGGATATCATTAGGCTTGTCTCCAAGAAAGTTATTTATACCTGTATGCAGCATTAACTGGACTTTCTGCAGTCTCCTCTGCTTCTCCTAACATAAATAAGGCATTTTCCCTTCCTTTGTTCAAAGTATTCTGAGTATTTCTCGTCTTTGTTGTGATTGCAACACCCTGAAGCGCTATCTTCCAATCAGAAGGCCTGGACATGCCAGTTTTTTGTAAATTCCTGAAAAGATTTGTTCTCTTTTCAAGGCTTCCGACAGAAGCAATAACCAAGGCTTAATTTAGCTGCTTGCGTAATCTCCAAACGGGGATGGTATATTAGGAACCATGTTTCCATTCCAATGTATTCATAAGCTCTTCCTTAAACCCTTCCGCTGCTGTGTTTAGAGGCACTGAAAGTAAGAGAGAATCTCAGCGCTGGACCTAAAAATAGCCTGCATTCTTTCCTCTGTGTTTCAGGAAGCATCAGAAGAGGCCGGAACAACCCGCTCTCCCATGTCCCCCTCTTTCCTTTCTCCCATGTCCCATCCTCTTTCCCCTTATCCCCTCTCACTGAGATCTCTTCATTGGGCATCCCTCTCTCACCGTCTCTCTGTTCTTTTCTCTGCCACATTCTCTGTCACTGTCTCTGTCACTGTCTCTGTTCCATCTCTGTATCCCTTCCTTCCTACCTTTTACCCAGAGTTCACCCCTCTCTGAGACTGAGCAACCCCTCCCCCTGTACTATATCATCACTGTGTGAGTTTCCATCCCTCCTACTATGATGGACTCATGCTGAATGTTGCCTCTGATCTTTGCAATGAATGTATGGCATTATTTGCTTATATATTTGCACTGACAGCAGCGAGAAAGAATGTGTTACATCATATTAGATGCACATGGAGGGGCATATTGCCAGAGATGCCTCGTTAGAATGTATAGAACAGAGTTTACAGAGTAGACTCATTTTAGCTATTAATCTCTCAAGTCTTATTTCTGTCTTTCACTTTGTCTGTGTCTTTTTTACCTCTGCGTCTCTGTTTTGCTCAAACAAAGATCAGTGTGCATAGATACAATAGCAGCATACTGACACGCACTGAGCCTCAGTATGTAAAAACGAAAATTGGCAGGGTGGGGTGATGGGGTGTTCACTAATGGAGGCAAAATAAATCAGCCTGAGTCATCTTGACAGTGCTGATCTTTGACGGAACAAGATGCCTGAGACTTAAAAACAGAGGTTGCTGTTGTAGCTGTAGCTGCTAACTAGCTAATTAACTATGTGGCGCCATCCACTTTTATTTAACTGTCCTCTGCTGGAATATAAACTGCTCCACAAAAGAGTGTGTAGACAGTTAAAACACAGGAGTCAACAGAAGTAGCTGCACTATCTCACTAAGCCTCTAAAGCCATGTTTCTCAAAATGAGACCAAAGCAAGCAGTTATTTCAAAGAGAAATTGAATATTTAATATCCAGGTGATAAATTAAATTAAAAAACAACATCCCGAGTCTTGGCACCAAGGCCCAGATGGCACACACCCTAACTCTTCGGCTATCAGGTTGCTCCTGACAAAGTACACAGTAAATAGTGAGTTAACAGTAAAAGTGTATGTCTTGGAGTAGGCCTATACACAGACCAGCATTCTGTTACCTGTTCACGGTGATGCAAGTGATGGTGTTACAGCTGCATTGTTGCTTATGGAAAGAAACTGAGCAAATATTTGTGCTCTGAACATTTTTTTACAGTGTCTTTTAGTATAAGTAACTTGTTTTCCTCTTTGCTGTCAAATATATGCTCATCAGGAAGTCACAACATGCACATATATGACACCGTGCAGCAATGTTTTGCAGTTCACAGGCTCAGCAGTGCATGAAATCTGCGAAAACCCGGTGACTGTGTTTGTTTTGTGTGACAGTCTGTGTCGCTGCCTCTGAGCCTTTTCCCCACTGCGAGAGATGCTCCACTGTACTAAGTGTGTCAACAATACCAGCTGAGAGGCAGCCTTCAGTCCACACACACTGACTGCAGAGTAATCCTTAAAAGAGAGGAACTGGGAGAAAGAGACGAGGCAGTGAAGGAGTGAGAGAGGGAGATATATAGAGTGAGTATGTGGGAAGTGGAGGGATAGAGGTGAAAAGAGCAAAAGATTGAGCGATGGCAGAGTCAAATTTGACAGTGAGCGAGAAAGGTATAAGAGAAGGGAAAGCGTGGATGCCAGAGAAAGAGAGAGAGAGAGATTTTAATGTTTCAAAGGATTCCCTATCACAGTCTCTGACACATTACATACACAGCTCACTATCACCCAGACCCTGACAGCTGCACAAATTGGCTGAAAGAGGTTCCCTGGGCAAGGCCTTTGATCAGGTGTGTGTGTTGTGTCAGCGAGTGAGAGGAAGGAGAGAGATTTTGTACATTTTGTATTTGTGCATACCTGGACATCTGATTGTGTGGGTATGTGTGAACGAAGAAAGGCTCTTTTCCAGATCATGGTGGAATGAAATGAATGTACGTAGATAAAACTGACTGACTGTGTGTGTGTGTGTGTGTGTGTGTGTGTGTGTGTGAGTGAATAAAGGCTGCCGGTGTGTTCATGTTTTTGTGTGCATGTACAGTATACATTGCATGTGCTGGCATTGTATTTGTAAGCACGTGTGTAATGTGTGCTATGTTAAGCATGTTATAGCTTTTATTCCAGTGGTATTTCTCTTCCAGATTTCAGCCTGGGTCTTTTATTTGTATCACTTCCCATCAAACATGTTATCTTTCAGAGGTGGTCAGTAAACAAACCCACTGTCAGAAGGTTTATATTGAACCAGTCCTCAACACAGATCAGCCTTTGAAGCAGTGAGGTTCTCATTATCACGATCACAGGCACTACACGCAAACACATACATGCACTTTTCAGTACAAATCGCACACTGCCTAGCACTGGGTTGCTTCTCTGGAAGTTTGTTCTTTGTTCTGTATGTCTGTTTTCTTGCAACTAAAATGTTGTTTTTAATAAAACACACAGGGCAAGCCATTCCTCGTGAATTTAGACAGCTCTATTTTTGTACTGCTAGTGATGTTTTGGGCTGCAACTAATGATTATTTTCAATATTGATTAATCACTCAATGAATAAAATGTCTGAAAATCATATACAAATCATTAAAAAAAAGAAAGAAAAACTGCAAATAGAATCAGCACAATGTGCAACAAGGTTTGCTTGATAACTGACTTCATATATTGCTGATCATATCTCTGTCAACTAATTGATAGGATTCAGTCAATTTTAGCTCTGTGTATTTCTTACATTTGCACTG
Organism: Lates calcarifer; assembly: GCF_001640805.2. Taxonomy (NCBI): domain Eukaryota; kingdom Metazoa; phylum Chordata; class Actinopteri; family Centropomidae; genus Lates; species Lates calcarifer. The sequence continues at coordinate 26,324,771 of NC_066847.1, read as the reverse complement.
TCAGTAGCTTGAAGACTCAGAGGTAATATTTTCTCAGCAAACACTGTATTGGGAGATATTCTGCTAAAATTACTGCAAATGTAAGGGTTTTAGAAGACACTCGCAATATAGTGTAGTATTTGTCACAGCCATTAAAATGAAATATTACCCAGTGTAGCCTTTTTTCTTCTCTGTACTTTGTTTTTGTTGAAGTGTATAGGCTCATTCTGGGCTGTTAGTGTAAGGCTCTGGCCTGTAAATTACACTGCTGCACAAGCACCATCTCCTTTTACCACTGCATGTCTGCTGTGCATGTGTTGAATCCTGTTAGTGTTGTCTTTTCTGAGCTGCCAGCATGCCTGTGTGTGTGTGTGTGTGTGTGTGTGTGTGTGTGTGTGTGTGTGTGTGTGTGTGTGTCAGGAATTGTGTGCCAGTTGAGGGAAGTACAGGTAATGGATTAATATCAGAGCTGGCTCAGGCTCCACATTGCTGTGTGGTGACAACCTGTCATTATCACAAACACCGGCTCACACACACAAGCTCACAGATTCTTACTAACATATGCACATGCACACGCACTGCCAGATACAGTATACATCCAAGCACATACACTCTTCCATCCACCTCCTTTGCCTGTCTCTCTCACTTGTCATCGCGACACACAGTGGAAGTGGTCTGTGATCGTCCCAAACTGCAGTAGGTTCTTGAACTTGTTTCATCCAGTTCCTAACAGAGGGACCAATGCTGAGACCAGACTTCTTTGTTAAGCCAGCATGGCTGTTTTGCTCCAAACATCTAGGCAGCAGACAGAGTTTGTTTTGAACACTGTCGTCATATGAGCCATCAGGCTTGTTTACTTCCTTCAAACTTAACCTAATAGTTTGCCTAAGGCAGCAGGCAGGCAGGGGTCAGCATGCACTCTAAACCCACCAGTTGACCCAAACCCTCATTAATCCTCAGACTAGCCTTCCTCTACTTCCAGAAATGGTCATCTTATTAAGTCATTTAACCAGTACTGAGCTGTGTAATTGGACAGTGGAGGCTGATTGGAAACGTTTGAGTAAGTTAGGGGTGATAAAGAGCCCAGGCTTGGTTTAAACACTGGATGGTTTGTGCACCCATAAAGGGATGCTTGGCAGTAAATGTGTCCAATGCAGTCTTGCCTAGCTGAAGAATGTTCTGTAAATACTATAGATGACAGTATCTTCTGATCATGAAGACTCCCATTGCTTTGTTTGGTCTAAGCACACACTTAAGATGCAGTTTAAAGATGCAGTTTTCTGGACAATTTCTTCTATTTTATATTTTGAATGTGTGCTGATTCATCTGTCTGTGGTCTGCTAACTCACACACCAGAAGAAGGACACATACTCACAGCCTTCTGTCCATCAACACTTCATAAACATCTTCATCCTTCAGAAAGCTGCCAGTGACTTGAAACATTTCCTGATCCAAAACAGTAGAACATTGACTTACAGCAGGTCAATCCAGTCATTGTGATTACACTGACTGATGAGGAATGTTTATTGCAGTATCATTAAAGCTAACTAAAGCAGTAGAAGTTACTGCAAAGATGCAGCAAAGCCTATAATTGTTATTGATACAAGCTCGTAGTCAAACTTGGTACCATAATCATAACAAGCACTAGTAATTACACATATCCTGCTTCCTTAATTTGATGTGCTTCCTGTTGAATCAAGATATTGCAGTGGGACTTGATGCAGGAAGAGATTATTCAAAATGTTGCGAGTTCGGTAGAAAGAAGATGTTTTGTTTAGTGAGTAGGACTGTAGGGCAAAAACTGAAAATCTTGGATTCTGTTGTGACCTTAAGTGACCTTTCCCTCTCTTCCTCTTTTTCCTTTTCTACAGCAGTCCTATGCTCCTCCTCCTCCACCCATGGCTCCGCCCAGTCCCGGTACCACAGGAGGAGGAGGTGGAGGTGGAGGTGGAGGTCAGGGAGGTGGGCTAGTGGAGCAGCTTAGTAAGACCAACCTGTACATCAGAGGCTTGCCACCGGCCACCACTGACCAGGACCTCATCAAACTCTGCCAGCCGTGAGTACTGCTCTGCTCTATTCTATTCTACTCCACTCTGTTCTATTTAATCTGATGAGTTGAACAGTGTCCTTCAGTGCAGTTGAGTTCAGTTCATTCCCGCTTAGTTCAGTTCAGCTTGTGGTAATTAGTTTTGCGTGAGTCCAACAGCAGCCTCTAATAAGTATCAACAGTTTGCTCTTGACCTCTGTGTCCCTCCTCTGTGCTTCCTCAGACGTAAAAACACAACCCAGCTGGGGCTAACCCATCCGCTCCCTTCTGTACCGGGTCTCACACACACACACACACACACACACACACACACACACACACACACACACACACACACTCACATACTAGGATAAACACAGACGTCCTTCTCTCCTCTCTCAGCAGAAGTCTCAAACCCTGCAATATGCAACAGATTTACCAACATTTTGGGACATTGCATATTGATGTGGCAGGTTTCTTCACTTATTTCATGATAATAATAAAGTGTAAAAATAAAATAAGAATTGTAATGTGACTGCACTGCACTGCACTATCACCAAGTGATACCGGTATAATTTATTTGACTATTTAGTCAAAGTTTTACAGTAGTTGTTGCAGAGATGATTTGCCAAAATGAAACATATCTCACCAAAAGATATCTCCACCAATTCAAATATATATCCTGATAACAGGGAACTGGACTCAGTAAAGCTGGGCCCTTCACTGCCTTTTCTCTTCCTGTTAAAAGTCAATCCTTCTCATTTCATTCTCATTTGTCCCCATTTGGACAAACAGAGTCAACAGAGAATGTAATGCAAATGACAGATCCAGCTCTCCCACAGAGGCTCTTTTGTTTGCCTACAGCTAACACCTGATATCATCAAATGTAATTGGAGAATTATATGTTGAGCTAAATATTCTGCAGGTAAGGTCTTTAAATGATCTCATCAACATTTCTAATTGAGCTAATTGATTTTGGAATGAAGAAAAAGGAAGATAAAAATAAAATGTGAAGACTATAACACACACACACGTGCGCCATATCGTGCCCTTCTACGTGTCAGCTGCAGTTCAAGCCTGTATTTCAGCTTAGCCCTGGAGGCGTTCTGGAGAAACAGGGTGAAAAATGGGGGCCAATAAAAGTTTCATTAGAGGCCCAGTCAGTGTGCCAAGTGGCCAGTAACATTTAGGAAAGGTCAGTTGGGGAGGGAGGCCCGTGTGTTCTGTTGGGCAGTGGTCTTAGCCTTGGGTTTTCAACTCTCTCCGGCTTTCGGAAATAGACTGAGTGGCAGTTTCCTGTCACTCACTGACATGACATGCACACACACACATGCACACACCCGAACAGTCATTTCATTCATACACACAGTTACAGTGAATAACGGAAGGACAGTCCTTTGACTCTGACTCACACACTTGCGCACACACCCTTTCAACTCAATGTCATCCCCATCCTTATTGTTACCAAGCGTGGCTTTGTGTGTATGTGTGTGTGTGTGTGTGTGTGCGTGCACCAACCCGCCCACCAGCACCATCCTCTCCCTTCCCATTCTGTCATCCTCCTCATTTCCTCCACGCATCCTTCTCTCTCTTGTCCCCCTCCCTCTATCCTTCACCCCTCCCTCCCTCGCCTCTCTCCCTGTCTCTGTGCCAGTTCTCAGAGTGTCAGTGAAAAGTGCTGTTGTCAGCTGACATTTCCAATCACTCCCCCGGTTGCCCAAACTATGGACACACTTTTAACGTCTGGGGACAGAGCAGAACGTGAGCAGAATCTAAAGCATTGCACAAGGGCAATTTCTCTCTCGCTCGCTCGCTTGCTTGCTTTCACTCACACTTGTTGTCTTCCTGTTTCTCTCCCACGCTAGCCACTACTTCACTACTCTTATCTATCTATCTATCTATCTATCTATCTATCTATCTATCTATCTATCTATCTATCTGCTAGTCTACTTGATGATGGAGGGGTTGTATGAGGACAGACAAGCTTTAACCACTCAAAGCCACTCAAAGGAGAAATCACTGGAGAAGAATATAAAACACTGAATGAGTTTACAATCTCTCATTAATCATCAGCAGCCGAGTTAGAAAAAACATAGTCTTGCTCTAAAACCTGCAGAATGGCTAATGGAGATTTGAAAAGCTTCACATGAATGTGCTTGATGTTATGGTAGCGGCTGATTGTTTGAAACCTGAACCCTTGACGTATCTTTCTATCCTGAAATATATTACCTAATATTTCAAAGACAGATTCCATCTTTTAATCATCAGTGTTTCAGTGACATCAAGTCATCCTTTAAATTCACAGCACATTGCCTTTTCATCATGGAAACACTCCAAGACTTCATTTCTTTATAGCGCCTGAAGATGTTAAACTACATATAGGGAATGAATTCGAAGACTTCTGAAGCACTGCACTCTCTCAGTCCTCCCCCTGTGTTTGTCTGTTTGAGTCTAACTGGCAGAGAGGGGGAAAAATGAGGGAAATGCAAGAGACAAGACAGCTGTATCGGATCCCCAATTAGGAGATACCACACACAGAGACCAACCTGCGTGTACACTCATAAATGCCCACCCACACACACACACACACACACATACACGGCCCCAGACAGAACACACAGAACCAACAAATGCACAGAATGTGCACATATTCATAATGCATATATATTCACTCACAGACATCCTGAAGAGATGTAGAAATGATGCATGTGTGTTTGTGTGTGTGGGTGTCAGTAGTGGGAACTGGTTCAGTAGACATCAAACGGTGAGCATCCATAGGCTCACGGTGTTGCACAAGGGAATGAAAACACAGATCTGATACTGTGAAGGCCCTCTGAGGATTGTCATTAACACTTCACACATACACACACACACACACACACACACATAGACATACACAAACACACACATAGAACCAGGGTGCACTGTGATTTTGTCAAGCCTGCCAAAATTGGGTGCACCGAGTTTCATATTGACATTCCTCCTTAAATCTTGACAGTCTGGAAAATACTGTCAGTTTCAGTGGCCTTACTGTTCTTTGTGTTTCACACTTCTTGGTGGGAAAAAAAAACTCCAGTTTTGGCAAGGATTCTAAAGAGTTTCCATGTGTTGAAAGACACGTACCTTTTCCTAAAAGGATTGTCGTAGTGAAAGTCAGTCTGTCAGCCCTACACCCCACCAACCCAACCCCGACCACTGCTGTGGAAAGACATTCTTCTACTGCTTACAGTGCTCTGTTTTGGGGCTTTGTAGCATTTCTATGAAGCCAGGGAAAAAAGAGAATTTTAGGTTAGCCAGCAAGTCCTGGTGAGTAGTTTATAACTGAAAGACAAAATGCAGAGAGGGAAGGTTTTTTTTTTTTTTGTCATTTTGTCAGTATACTGTATCCTATAAATACTTGTAAATCATTCATTTCAAGGATTTATTTCAAAAGACTGCTGCTTTTCACTGTTGTCAGTTGAATACTTGTAGGTTTTGGACTGTTGGTTGTTTTGGCAACTTGTGATCAGCATTTTTCACTATGATACAGTGATTTTGAACGTGGCATGATTGTTGGTGCTAGACAGGCTGGTTTGAGAGACAGTTTTGTGATAAGAGAGATCGGAGGAGAATGGCCAGAAGACCACATTGGATTCTACCACCAAGAACATAAATCTGGGGCTGCAGTGGGCACACTATCATCAAAACTGGATGGTTGAAAACTGGATTTGTGGACCCAACTTGTCTTGTGTCAGTAGTCCAGACAGCTGGTGGTGATGAAATGGTAGGGGGAATGTTTTCTTCACAAATTTGAGGCCTCTCAATACTAATCAATCATTGTTCAGTGTCTGAATGCCACAGCCTGACTAGTGTTGCTGACTATGTGCAGACCTTTATGACCCATTTTCTAATGGCTTCTTCCAGCATGATAATGCACCATGTTACAAAGCCAAAGTCATGTCAAACTGGTTTCATGAACATGACAGTGAGTTCAGTGAACTGAAGTTGACTGGCTGATCACCATATATAAAAACAATATAACCTTTGGGATGTGGTAGCACAGGAGACAGGCAGCATGAATGTACAGTTCACAAATCTTCAGAAATGATGTCATGCAATCACATCAACATGGACCAGAATCTCATGGACGAGTCTGTTTCCAACATCTTGTAGAATCCTTATCACGAAGAACTGAGGCTATTTTGAGAGGAAAGGGGATGTAGAAAGTAACTCTGAAATAAGCTACAGACCTACAGACCTAGCTGTGGTCTAGATCACTTTGTCAAGCTTGTTGAAAATTTGCTCCAGTGTTACTTCACACTTCACTTTTATTACTGCCTTTTTAGTTGTCATGAGCATCCAATGGAAACAAATTACAGTCTCAGATCCCTTCCAGAACCTTTTCACTTACTGTTTCTATGACACAATGGAAAAGAATGAAATACGGAAGTGCTAACCCTGACCATCTGGCTCGTTTTAGTCCTTTGGTGGTATGTTTTAAGTATTTGAATAGCTTTTATGAGTGTCTCATGTGTCACTGTCGTTGGGTCAAGTGCAGGTTGATGTTATTTCAACTAGTTCCAGGCCTCTGCTGGATTCAAAGAAAGGCTTTCAGTTGAGGGTTGAACACAGAACAGGACATTCTGCACTTTTCTCTCCTCATATTCCACACTATCCTCAACCTCCTTACCTCATCATCTGATCTGTTATCAATACTTTCTTCCATTTATTCACCACAATAGCGGATTGTTGTAGCTGCCTGGATAAAATGGAATTTTACCACTGAGTCAAGTCCAGAGTGAGACACCATTTTGGATGATGCAGTGTTGTTGTAATTTGACATTTCCCCAAGGCCATGGCGTCATCCTCCTCTCCTCTCCTCTCCTTTTGTTTTTCAGTCCAGCTAAAATGTGTAACTGAAGAAAGAACAGGTGGATTTTTGCTTGTACGTCACACACATTGATCTGACGATATCACAGCCACACATTAAACATACGCTGTATTTGGTTTCCACTTTGTGAAAACAGGCAACTGTGAGCATATTTTTTTCAAGATTCATAATGTGTCAAGCCAGATACCTCTCTCTTTGTAGTTCTCTCTCTTCCTCTCACTCTCTCTTTCTTTGTCACACACTCATGCACACACACGCGCGCACACACACACACAAATACACACGCACAAATGCACAAACAGTCTGGAAATGTTTCACTTTTCTGCCGGGAACAACAACCTGCCAAAACACCGATGGTGCATGAGATCTTTGTCATGCATTCATACTCACTCCACAAATACACACACACACACACGCACACACACACAGACATTGCAAGAAATTTCACCCACACAAGTATTTGTATACTCAGATTCGTCCAGGCACATACACTCACACATGCACTGTAGGTGTTTACACTCACACACTGACACCAAGTTTGAATCACATGGAGGCAGAAGTCAACAAAGAGCTGGGTACTGCCAGATGGTGTGTGTAATGTGTGTGATTACTGCTTTGGTGTTTTTGATCTGCGATGTTGCCTTGCGTGTGTGTCTGTGTGTGTTTGCTTGTGCGTATATGTGTGGGCGATTAGTCCTGCCTTGTTTTTTCAGAGTGTTTTCCACGTCTGCAGTCGTTGGCTTGCTCCCCGAACCACAGGCCAAAGACCTTGTTTACCACTAGCCATGACTTTGTAATATATATATAAAAATAAACTCTCGGGCAAACGTCAGACTTGATTTCAGCCTGTCACAATCGGTGGATTTGTAAATACCCTAAAAATATCTTAAATTGCAAGAAAATTAGTGAAAATTGAGCATTGTCCAGAAAAAAAGCAGTGATTTTCTCTTTACCAATTGCAAGATCATAAGCTGCTCAGCTGTCATGTTAGGTGTGATAGCAGCCTTTTAAAGCTTTTTTTTCCATCTTTATTTCTGAAGTCTCCTGTCCCAATAGAGTTTGATGTGAGGCTGTCAGGCGAGCTAGTCTCTGTTCTCTTTTTCTCACTGACAGAAGCAGTTGCCTGACAGAGACTCTCCTGATGGTGACAACTAAATGATCTCTTCTTTATTAAACACCTCTTACTATCTCTCTATCGCTCCCTGACTACCTCGCTTCCTCTTCGCCTTCAGTGTCTCTTTTTATCTTCTGACTGACTGCTCTCCCTCTCCTCATCTATTTCTCATCCCTTCGAGTCTCTCGCTCCCTCCCCTTGCTTTTTTTAACCTTCTCTGCTCTTAACCTCCTGTGTTGTATCTTCTCCTGGTTTCTCTGTTGTTTTCGTCTCCCCTCCCTGATGCCACTACCCACCCCTTATTTTTTACTCCAAAAGGGAAGAGGGAATATTCCATCCCTCTCCTGGAGCCATCAGCCAGTCAACTAGCCAGTCAGCCAGCTTGTCAGTCTGTCAGTCTGCTTGATAGCCAGTCAGCGAGTCAGTCATTGTGCAGCAGTGTTAAAACATTAATTAAAAAGTCTCATTCACCGAGCCAGGCAGTGATCCAGGCCGATCTCAGTCATCCAAGCTCTGGTCTCCCCCACCCCTCCTTCCTTCTCCGCCTCTTTCTCTTTTTCTCTTTCTCGGTTTTTTGTCTGTTTCGTGTTCCTCTCTTTCCAGGAGGAATGAAAAGCTGGGCTGATAAGAAACATTATTAACTTCTTTCTGAGAACAGAGAGCTGGAGAATAGAAGTGGGATGGAGGGGGAGAGACGGAAAGAAGACAAAGAGAGAGGCAGAGGTGTCAAACATAAGAAAGAGAGGGAGGTAGTGAAATGGACAGGAGACATTAAAAGTTGGCTGAGAGAACAGATAGAGAGAGCTGTGGATGTTGTCTGTCTCTCTTATAGGCCCCTCCAGCAGGATAGGGTGCCATACAGATGTCTGGTTATTATCATCATTTATGAGACAGAACTGGCAGTGTGCTGAGGCCTGCGGTTGGGACTTGAAATGGATAAGGACAGAATGGATAGATTGAAGCATGGATAGAAAATCAAACCGTGATAAGGTGGACACCCTGAGAAACTATGTTAGGATCAGTTTTTGTTCAATTTTGTGTGTCATTTTTATTTTACCTGAGCTGTTTAGGTTCAAACTTGAATGTGAACACTGCCTTTCAAAAATTATTTGAAGAAGGTAGTTACATTTCTCTAATTTAGAGACTAATCTGTTTTCATGTAACCCCCTCATGTAAAACACAACTAGGAGGCTACAGAGGTGCTTTGAGCTAAATGCTAATATCAACATACTAACATCCTCACCATGACAATGCTAACATGCTGACATTACGCTGGTGTCGTGTTTACAATGTCATTAGTTTAGCAGGTAATAAACCACATTCAAATATTTGATGAAAATGTTAAGTTGCTTTTCCACCAAAAGTTCCTGGAACCTTTAAAAGCAATAATTGCCAAAAACTTGCATTGTGATTTGTGCTTCCATAGCTGGGCTAAAGCCTCAGGAAGATTAAGCAAATCAGTCCATTGACGTAGCAAAAGAACACGGGATGCTGTATGTGTGTGTAATGTTGTTTGCTGCAAAAATGGGGAACAAAACCATTGGCCAATCCAGTCAGAAAGTCTGTTGCATTGCCACATCCTGATGATTACCAGCTATCTCCCTGGCACTTAATCTAGATGCTGGTTCTACCTGTGGAAATGCAAGTATGGGACTTGAGTTCCTCAGAGGGCTCTTTCCTTTGGGAAGGTGCCTGTGATGGAAACAGACCCACAGAAGAAAAGTTAATGTAATTACAATTCATCCTGAAGGGATCTTTGGTACAGAGGATATCTGTACCAAACTTGGCAATCCACCCAATAGCGCTTAAGACACTCAATTCAAACAAATTTGAACATCATGATGGTGCCAGGTGAAAAGTGAGGGGGTCACCAAAGTCATTAGGATTTATCCTCTGGAGAACATGAATGTCCTTTCATGTCCACAAAAGTGATTGACCAAATAAATGGTTGACTGGCAGAGCAATGTTGCCACTTTAGAGCCATGGTGATAGTATGGTAAACAACTTATCTGCATCAGATTCGAGGAACAACCCATATTGCTCCAGATGTTAAAATGGCTAAAATAATTCAACATTTAATCAGAATGTTCAATTGTTGTTTTTACAGATATGGGAAGATTGTGTCAACAAAGGCCATCCTGGACAAGAACACCAATCAATGCAAAGGTGAGTGACCCTATACTTCACAAGCTCAGATTTTATAAGAATTGATTGAACTGGCAGTTTAAAGTCAGACCAATCAGTGCACTATGGGAAGTGATCCTGTTTTTATAAATCCCCTCCTCTTTTACCTTTTTGAATTCCCAATCAATCAATTCCCAATGGTTTTTACAATGGGCTAAAATGTCATCAGACAGTGTGATGTCAGATAAAAACAGATTACTTCAACTTGCATGAGTCACCCACTCTGCTGCTGCACAAAATCCATGTGTTTGCATTACAGTTATATGCTTCTATATGGTCTGGGTGTGTGTTTTTACACACAGCGATTTACAGAACAGCAGTATTGACTTCCATAATGACTATCTCATCCTTTAATCTATCTAAATGATGCACTGCAGAGTACCCTCATTTTTTTACTCCCCTATGATGATGATTTCAGGATTGCACCTTAATGATACTCAAAGTTAAGCTTTTGAAAGCAAGATGTTGGCATTGTTGTCATTGGCCAAATCAAAATGGAGAACACCATACAACAGCCACAATGTGTTTCAAATAGTCTCTGTGGTGAATGAGGCTCACTCAAGTGTCTTGTGATGAGGGTCTGCTTGATTGTTCAAGAGGTCTGAACAAAACACTAATCAATATGATTGTAGTCGTCTGCTTGTGAAGAGGCGCACAAGAGCATGTGTTCAGCATGATTGCTTTTCATCTGCCAGGCCTCCTCTCAAAGGTATACTGACATGGTTTAGGACAACAGCACAAATGCTCTGTAATCAGCATATCAACTTCAGTTGTGAGAGTGAAAGAAAAGCCATTCTAATTGATACTGATGGCAGAGATGTAAATATAGGTTCTGATTACTTAGAATAAAATATTTTAGAATAAATGATTGCAGTCATACCTGTCTTAATATCATAAGGAGGACTCCTGCGAATCTCCACTGAAATCTGTCATACTTCAAATACTATCTTGAATCTGTCTAATTGGCCAGTTAAATAAATATTACAAACCTAATCATTCCACTACCTGCATTGGCATTGCATAATCAAATATGGCTTTGAGCTCTGAAAGCATATAGAAATGCCTATCCTGCATCCTGCATCATTACAGCATAGCTGAAGGGAAGGCAGAAGATTCTGTAAACCTAGTGATAATTATAAATTATTCATCAATTTTCCTAATTAATTAATTTTTTTTTCATCTGTGTTACTTGAAATGGAGTTTTGAGAACCTGTTTCAGTACAGCCATATCCTCATGACTTTATTTTTGCCGATTATGGCGTCAGGCTTCTTTTTAATACGATTTACAAATGGAAAATATGTCTTTTATTTAAGATCACATAAAATCTGAAAAGGCCATTTACATTCAGTGCTTACACCTTTAACCAAAACAAACCTTCAAGTGTATTTAAAGACTAAGGCTTGTCATATTCTACATTTTTGTGGTCAACAATCCCATGGAAAGACCAAAACTTGAGATAAAGTGGTCCTACCAAGACAGACCAGTGACAAATTAAAGGAAAACCCAGAAAAATGAGGCAGTTATTTGCTTGCTTCCTTTTAGAGTCCTTTTAGAGATGAAACAGATGCAGGTCATCGTATGTTATGCAGTATCGATTGCACCAGACTCAAGCAGCAAGTTGAAAGCCTGGTTTAATCACATTCACCACATTTTCTGGGCTAACATGGGTGGACTAAGAATCAATACAGAGCAGAAGTTTGAATTTGTAGCTTGAGGAGTCACCTGTGATGGCGTGCAGCTGTCATTTCATTTTATTTATTTATTTTTTAATTTTTTAATTTTTTTGCAAATGTGTAGAAATCACATTTAAAAAACATGTCGTACCAGCTAATCTGTGAAAACTGACTTTTAAAATTGCCATTTGCATCTTAAACACATCAGAGTTTAACCAATAATTGTCTTTTGTTTTCTCTTTTATTAGTGTTTCCACAAATTTGTTTAACCAGAAAACTTGAAGTGTCATTTTGAAGTCTCATTTTTCAGGAGAGATATAACTTTTAGTTGCACAAGTACATAAAATCCAGGCGCCAAGCATTTAAAACAATCTGCTCCTTTCAAAATAAATGTGGGTATTTTTTTGTGAAAGCAATGAGCCTTAATTAGGTGTATGTTTGACAACATATGTGTGTTTGCAAGGGAATAGTAGGGCTATTCTTGGTACTGGATCTGGCACTAAACTCCAGACCTAGCCTTTCTGAATGCTAAACATTAGAGGGGGTGTTTCATAATGCAAGCCCATATATCCAGCTTTAAATTTCTGCTTATTGTTCAATGCACAAAATATCCAAAATGCAGCAGCTGCAGCTGTAGCAGCGGAGCCGATTTTTAGAGGCATCAACAATTTCACCGCTTGTGATGTAGACTTCATACATCTCTTAGCCAGTTGTTAACTCACAATGAAGGAGTTTCATTATCAGTCAGCCATTAGAATGCCTTACAACCGGATAAGTGTTGGTTTGATTGCAGAGGCATTCAGTGGGGACAAGATAAGTGCTTGGCGTGACTAAGAGAGTACAAATTGGCACAGAGAGTTCTCTTGGAAAGGGAGGGATGGATGGGGGGAGGCATGGGGAGGTGGAGGGCGGGGGTAAAAATAACCTGGGGCTGACAGAAAAGGAAGGGGACCCTTTGAAACTGATGATTTAGCAGACAGCCTTTTCAGGAAGATTTTGTAGAGAGGAACAGAGAGAGAGAGAGGTAGAGAGCGTGAGAGATCTAGAGACAGGTAAATAAAGTCTTCTTCCGTTGCAGTCTGCAGGGACAGTGTTCGATCACTTTGCATACTGCAGTTGTAATGCGAAGACCTTGTGATTCCAATTTCTATGATCCTTTTATTTTATCAAAAATAATTTAGTTGTTTTCTGAAATTTGATGATTCCTGGGCTTTTAAAATCCTCCCAAGCCCTGCTCAGTGAAAAAAAGCACTGTCTTCAAGGCTACTTTGCTTCTTTTTCCTTGAAAAGTTGGTGTTTCTCTCTAAAAAAATCTGTAAATATATGAATGTATGATGAAAAGATACATTAAAAACAATATCCTGAGAAATACAGTTTTAATTAATTGTCATTTTGGTGAACAAAGAAAGAGAAGAAGATTTTCTTTGTAAAGTCCACAGCTTTGTAGAGGGTAGTGCCTAACTGTTAAATACACTGACAGTTTTCTAGTTAGCAGCGTGGGAGCTCTGGGGGAGGGAGAGGGCACAGAGAACAGGATGGAGGAAGGAAGGGAGAGGAAACCACTTTAGATTGTAAAGGATTTCCATTTCCCAAAGACAAGCGCCCTCCCTCTCACTGTCTCCATGTCTCCTGCCTGTTCTCCGCCTCCCTCCCTCTACTGTTGCTCATCTCATTCTTTCTCTTTCTCTCTCTCTGCCTGCCAGTCTCTCATTCTCCCCCTGACTCACTGCCCCTCCTCCCATTTCTCCTTTGCTCCATCTCTCTCCTGCTCCCTCTGTACTCGGTTAGCCCATTCTAATGGCCCAAGGCCAGGAACTCTGGGAGCTCAGGAGATTAGATGGAAGCTTGGGATGTGCGTGTATGTGTGTATATGCTGTGAGTATGTGTGTGTGTTTGTGTGTGGGTGCTCATGTTTATCTGTGCTTCCATCTGTGTCTGTGAGTGCATATGCGTGTGTATTCACGTGCGTGTGTGATTTGTAATTTTTTTTTTCATTCACGAGTGGAATATTTGCTAGGCCTGACTGAGCAAGATGAATTTTCTTTTCTGTGTCATCATAAGGCCACAGATGGGAGGGACAGGGCACACATGAGGAGGATTATATAATTTGGCGATATTATTTTCATTCTTCCGTTCTCTGGAAGTATCCTTATCATCATGCCCAGAAGAGCTATCATTTGCATCCACATGAGATGAGAGTTTTCACTCAGTTAAAGAGGATAGGTTTTAGTGTATAGGTTATATGAAAATGTGCAAATTACATATTGGGCAGAAGTGTGGTGTCATTTGGCAAAGTGTCCGTCAGCTTGGAAGGCTGGCATCTGCTCGCTGTCTCAGCAAGGTTCCACTGAGCTGAAGTGTCCTTGAGCAAAAACAATGAATCCCTACCAGCTTCTGTGGTGTGTTCTTGTTGCTGATACTTGACCTCTGACCTCCCTGGAGAGAGGGGCAAATACATTTTCAGAATACACAGATGTTGCCTTGGCTGATGAGTAGAATCAAAGCAAATGGCACATTCTCTTCAAGGATGATGTTCTATAGCTCCAAACTAGACATAGAAATGAACATATCTGCCTATCATTCATGCCTATAGAGTGGTGAGTGGTTTCTAGTGATAGGTATGACATGCATCTCTCCCCGAGCCAACACTCAACCATTTTTAGATGTGAGGACTCTCTAGAATGTGCAGAGTCAAGCTAGATTACATGCCAACCCCTACAACAACTCAATATTTTATTTAGAGAGCATGTACAAGGCTCCTGAGACATGGACTCAGTTTTCTGGTGCAGTTATAAGGACACATTTGATATGAGCCTTCATAGTTAATCTGTAAATCACTCTAAACAGAGCAGCTCCAAGAAGTGGCTCCTGGTTACACTGCACATTGAAGTCTTGCAATTCTAGTTTGATTGTAAACATTATTTTTAACATCCTGGATGGATCCAAATAATGGAAAGTTGGTTATTACATAAAGCCACATGTTACTAATGGTAAGTAAAATGAAGTTCTTTATGCAGAACTGCTGTATCATGGAACCTCCTCCTGTCCTCATAACACATATAGTAATCCATAATCAGTTTCATGCCTATTTACAGTATTAAAGGTGAGGAAATGGAAACAGTTAAAAAAACTACCTCACAAATTAAGTGATCTAAATGTGTCAGTTTAAATGTGCAGCAGCTGCTGTCTAGAGGCAAGTGGAAGTATGGTTTGTGTGGGGGTTGATAGATCTCAGTAATTAACTGAAACTTAACTGATCTGAAATATTATGTTTCGCTTTGATAAAGCTTTATGACATCAGTAACTTAAATGGCTGGTACAGAGACAACTCATGCAGCTCATTGTTTATACGTACTCATCTTCCTTTGTCCTTAAAGCACCAGCTTTATAAATACAGTGGTTCTTTATGTCAACAACCATGTCCACTACTGGTAATGTTAAAGCTCCTGCCATCAAACAAAAGGCCTCTGTTTTGGACTAGTGGTGACTGAATTATCCATTGTGAACCATGTTTGGTTTCATTTTCCCACTAATTACTTGGACAGTCTATGGTTAAACAAACACCCATTAGCTGAAGTGTGGAATATGGAACTCTTCTGGAATAAAATGAAAGCGTCTTGCCAGGCTACTGATGAATACTGTATGTGCATTCTCAATTAGTTCAGCTGTTTTGGTGTGGTCCTAATTAGGTAAATATAGATTAAGTGCAAAAACAGAGCTGTGTATGTGGTGTGCCTGTGTGTCTATGCATATTTGCATATATTTGTTGTTGTTCTCTGTTTTCTGTGCTTATCTGAGTGGTCTGTGTTTGTCACAGTCGTTAATGTGTTCACATTATATGTGTAAGGGCTATAGTAAGAGCTTGCATGTGTATTTGTGTTATCCTTTTTTGGCTAAGTTATAGGTTTCTCATTAGCAACAGTATAAATATTTGTGTGTGCAGTGCAGATCTTGCTGTGAAAGCAGCTTTCCGCCTGTTAACAATAAAAAAAAATCATCTGCTTATCAGCAAAACTAAGCGTGATTCCAAATCCTTAAAAAGACAGACAGACAAGAACAGATGTTAGAAGGAGAGTGAGAGAGAGAGGGAAGTGTATCCTCTCATTGTGAACATGTTTACATTTAGGATTGTGATGAGTGAGGCTTTTGAAATGTGGATCATTTAATTGTGTTAACATGCAGCCCACTCAAAACTACAGCTTGAACTCCAAAGCTGATGTGCTTTCCAAACATTTCACTCGTCAGCTTAATGCATGCATGTCAATATCTCTCTTTTATTAGTTTCTCTTCTACACACAGAGTCAAATCCATTCTCGCAAGTCCATCAGTTTTGTTAACATATACCACACACCCTTGTGTGCAAACTGTCATTCACAGACAGTGTCTTTCTGCTGTTTGGTGTGTATTTGACATCCCTTTCCAGCCCCACCCATGTGACCCAGTAAAACAAGGCGTATTTCTGAAAGCAGAGATTGATGTGTGTGACAGATACATTGTCCACACACACACACACACACACACACACACACAATGATGCAGGCCTTATTGCAATAAAATTGACTGGGGCTCATTCTCTTTGTGTCTGTATTCCTTTAAACCAGACTCTGAATCACTTTAATCGCTGCATTAAATGCAGAGAATTTTTCAGGATGTCACTGGTGCAGAGGCATACAGTATTGACCACTACTATAGCAGCGCCATGTGTAATGACAGATTTAGAGCAGTACAGGGGTGAAATGAGCTCACATGCGAGGCAAATGGGTATTAAATGTCAGACAATAGGAAGGCAGTAGATTTTACATGTAAAACTCTACATTCACTCAACATTTAGTCACTATACACATTGTATTACATTGCACACAAGATAAAAAAATATCACCTTACAGGACTTTAGGGGCTCCATATGGTATAGAAAATGTGTACGTCTACAGACAATACCATGGAGCAGTACCATTATGAAGTACTTAGAAAGACACTGGAGTCATTACAAAATATGATCATAATTCTAGGACAGAGAACTGTAATGTACATAAATCTGTGCAGACATTAGAAGATCCTTTGAATCATAAACAAGAAACAAGAGTTACTGTTATGACACCAATTCTGTTGATGTTCTGTGCTAAAACACATTTAATGGTGGAACTTGATTAAGTACATGGCCTGACTTTTGACATGTTTACTGGATTAACACAGTGCTGAAAACAAAACACAAACTTGGGTTTCTGACAGAAATGAACGCTCACTGGCTTTGCTCAGTAATATTATGACCAATATTAACTGATATTCCTTAATCTTTTATCTGTTTTTTTATCCTTACTACTCACTCTACTCCTCTTTAACTCTGTGTTACCACTGTTGTGTTTACAGGCTATGGCTTTGTGGACTTTGACAGCCCTGCAGCAGCCCAGAAGGCTGTGGCCTCGCTCAAAGCCAGTGGAGTCCAGGCACAGATGGCGAAGGTAAGCATCACTCCTCACACTCTGGTCTGCTTTACTTTTTATCGAGGTCTTCCTGTGGTGCTGTATACTCCAGTTAGACTCAGTTGTAGTCTGTAAACCCCGGAGTTAAGCTGATGGTGGTCATGATGTTAAAGGTAGTGATGCTGGTTGATCTTATTTGTGGTCACGATAATGATAGTGACAACAACAGTGTAATGTTGATTATAACTGGATTTGCTGTCTATCAGTTATTTGGTACACTGACTGATGTGAGACTGATAGCTGTAGCTTTGATTAAGTCAAGGATGAGATTATTGATTGAGCCCATATAGAGTTATTGATTAATGGCTATGGTCATGATGAGATTATTGATCAAATTCCTGATGGGTGAGAAGAAGGAACAGATGTTTTAGGCAGCTGAGCTGAGCTTGCTCCCTTCCCTTCTTTCCTTTTTTGGTCTTCATTTTCTCTGTTTTTTATGTGTTCCCCTTGTGTTTGTCCTCTATTTTCTTCTCAAATGGTAATAATAATTGATGTTTGTGTTTGTAGTTGTAGATGAAGTTGCATGTGTGAGGGACAGAGAGCACAAGAAAAAGGGGCTGTGAGTGTTAAATTAGTCTTACATGCATTCATCAACATTGGCCATACATCTGTCTCTCTGAACTCAAAGAAAGCATACAGGTTAATGTGTGTGCGTGTGTGTGTGTGTGTGTGTGTGCGTGCGTGTGTGTGTGTGTGTAGCTGGCAGTTGTGGACAACAATGCTGTGCCAAAAACATGTGGGCCTACCCAGCACAATCACATTATCCTTCAATGTGTGTGAGAGAAAGACACTGAATAGCCTGCCTTGCGTTCAGATTCATTAAGACTGTATCGCTGCATACTTTCTTTTATAAATGAGAGGGGAGTGCAATTAAAATGGGCCAGTCTTCAGGCACCAAGAGCATCCCATCAAATTAAGCAGCAGCAAGCCTCTGAGCCACCTTTGCCTTGCTCTTCGATTAAACCTCTTTTCATTAGACTTCCATCTCTTAGTTTGTTCCTAACAGCTTGGGGAGGGGGGCATTTGGAACAGCAGTGTTGATGTGTTTAGCTGTTATTAAAGAGAGAAGAACCCTCGACTCCTTGGAGATTGAGTTTTCCAGAGGGATGGAATGGAGGGCAAGGAGTCAATTCCAAATGAAATTACACAGACTTCTTACTGTTTCATGAACTAATTATGCACAGAGCTGCTGATGTCCCAACTAACTTTCCCGAATCAGGGTGCAATGAGAAAGTCGGTCTCAACAATGTTAGATTTCCAGCTTGAGCCTTTTGCCATTTTGTAAGATGAGAAGCTTAATTGGGGTTTGACAAAATCTTAGTTTTAATGCATTCAGTACCAATTAGACCGACTGAGACAAGTTTGTCAAAGTGAGAAGTCATGCCATGCTAGATCTTAGATCTCTCTCAGAGTACACTGATGTTTTGTAGGTTAGCGGGGACAGAAACCTTTGTTCTTAGCTGTTATCTGCTAGAGAGTTGAAAGCTTCACCACCAAAAAGAGCAGGGAGGTAGCAGTGGAGATGGAAAAAAAAAGAGGTGATTTGCTTTTATGAAAGAGAGATGAGATACTTAAGAAAGGCAAATACTGATTATGTTTTTCGGGAGCAGAGGTTTGGAGAAAGGTTTGAATAAATCTATACTGATCTGATGCTGAACACGACTGAGCCCATGGTGGACTGAAATGCTGGGTCAAATGCTGTGAAAGCATGCAATGTGCTCAACTTTAAACATCCAAAAACATGGTACGTAAACTTAAATAAACAAAGCTTGGTAATAATATATTAATAAAATAATGTGTGATGTGAGGCAGAATACAAATACAACATGATGAGACCATAAATATGCTAATTTGTGTATTTTGCATCAACTCTTGACATTTAGCGACTGTTCGTGCAGGCTTAAGCTACTTTCTATTGAAAGTAGTCGTTTACTGAGATCCTACAACAGTTTTCATCTTCATTCTTAAATTCACATATTGACTATACACAGTCCAAACAGATACTAGGTTTTGACTTGTTCTTATCTCTACCTCTATCAAAGTGCTAAAACTCACATAGCTTTGGTATAAGGAGAGGGAGGTAAACAAATGTATGTCCTAAAGCTAAATTTCCTTGTCTCAAAAGTTAATTTTGGGTTGCTAGGAAGCCCACAAATATCTTAAATGGGTCCAGTGCAGAAAAATGCACAAAACCCTCATCAACTGCCTTGTAAAACTGTGTGTTTTGTAGCAAACTAAAGGACTCCAGTGAGTCCTCTTTTTTTCTCTTCTACTTTGCACAAAT
The DNA here is from genome assembly GCF_001640805.2 of Lates calcarifer. Lineage (NCBI taxonomy): Eukaryota > Metazoa > Chordata > Actinopteri > Centropomidae > Lates > Lates calcarifer. The sequence goes on along the minus strand of NC_066847.1, from coordinate 26,305,160 downwards.
GATGCAAGGCCATTGAGGTGCATATCTGATGGGCTGCGGTAGAGGTTTTGACAGGAGACACTATATCCTTAATTTACTGGCAAAATAATAAATACATCTGTGCAGTAACAAATAGCAGGGAGAGCACCAGAGACAGTTTTATCAGTAGTTTTAGATAAGCTCCCACTTTTTTTAATCTGAACATTGTAACTCCATCAGGGGGGAAATGGCAGACATTGAGCCTCTGACATTTCCACAATCTCTTCATTTTTCTACATTCACACTTTCACATTCAAATTCAATAGAAACACAAGTTATATACATGACACATCAAGTGAGGGATGTGGGTGGTATGTGGTGCCTGAGAGGCTAAACTCTGGGCAAGAAGTTTAAAATAGCTTAAAATACCAACAGGAGAGTATGAAGCAGCTGTATAGCTCACTGTGTAAGAGGTCTGAAAATTCAGCCTCATAGTTAACCATCGTTAGAGTAACTGCCTGACACTGCCTGTGAATTAATTGGAGCACATCTGAGGTAAGATTAGACTGTTGGTATGTGTATAATTGTACTCACTGTGAGAAACCTTTATCCATTAAACCTTGTAGCTTGCGCCGACATCTACTCTGTGATAGGTGCATGTTTTGGTTGCAAAAATAAATGAGACAAGAAGCAAATACAGCAAGCCAAGATGTGAGGAGAGAAGAAACTGTGTGTCCTACACTCACTTCCTCAGTCTTCTTGGTAATTACTGTTGACCTGAAAGATGATTACAGCTACAGCTGTGCTCCCCCCTCTCTCTCTTGCCTGCTCTCTCACAGTTAGTTTTTCTTTCTTCCTGCCTCATTCTCACTTTCACTCTTTCTATCTGTCAGTTGAATCCATATTTAACACTATAAGTCATTCCTACACTTAGACTCCATGTTGCATTGAAGGCAGAATCTTGATATCTCCCATTTTACCCATAATTATACTGTATTTCTAATGTTTCTACTTCAGCTTTTTTAGTGTTGAGCCACAGGGCATGGCTTTTGTAATTTGTGTGAGGTGTGTGATGAAGGCGTGTGCATCCTCGTGTCCTTTCCTTTGTCTTCTATCCTTCTCCCTGTGTTGGTGAATCCTGCATTGGCATAAATCAGTTATTTGTTGCACTTGCCAAAAAGCACAAATTGTGTGTGTGTGTGTGAGAGAGAGAGAGAGAGTGTGTGAAATGTGTGTGAAAAGATTGATCTTCCTAATTAAAAACATTTAGCAATAGAAAAAAATCCATATTAAAATTCATATTGTGCACCTCTTTTACAATGCAAACACAAAACACACTCTACTATGCATATGAGCACTGACTGTGTGTGTGTGTGTGTGTGTGTGTGTGTGTGTGTGTACAATAACAGTTACAGAGGACCAAGGTCACTATGCTAATTAAAGAGAGATGGTACCACTGGCAGTGACACTTCACACCTCCCTCCCTTCTTTTCTCCCTTTCTTCTTCTCCCCTCCACTTTGTCCTTGGCACCTCCTGCCTTTCTCTCCCCTTCTCTGTTTCTTTTTTCTTCTCTTCTCTTCATCTGACCCTTTGCAACCTTCCCTCTTCATCCTCTCTCCTGCACTTTATTTTTCTCACCCCCTCCTCTATCTGTACGTGTTTGAGTGTGTGTGTGTGTGTGTGTGTGTTTGCTTCCTCTAGAGTCATTAGTTACAGGGTTGTGAGGACAGAGAGTGAAGGATAGAGAGAGAGGTTGAGAGAGGAAGGCTTGGTGTGATGAAAAAGTGGGAGAGGACACACATAAAGTGAACTTCATTGTATGACTGTCATTTATCAGCCCTGAATAAACCCTTTGGTTAGTCCAGTTGTGTTCTTCCTTTCATTCTTTCTTTCGTCTTGCGTGTGTGTCTGATAAAAGCCAGATGCCTGATGTTCTCTTCACTGGGTTTACTGATGTATCCAGTGTGTGCCTGTGCACATATGTGTGTGCTCTGCCTGTATATGCCTGTATACTCTGTGTGTGTGTGTGACAGCTGAGGTTAGTGATGGGAAGAGGAGGACAACAGAGCAGACTGAGACATGAAAAAAGATGAGCGGAGACAAAAACACATAGACAGGAAGACGCGGGCATCACTCTCTTTCTCACCCTACTTGTCTATCACGCTCTCGTCTTTTTCTTTCCTGAAATTGTCACCTTCTTTTTTCACCTCTGTTTTTGCTTTTCCTCATCTTTCAGCCCAGTTGTTCAAATGTGTTTGTTTCCCCTTTGTTTTGTCTCTGTTTTCTTCTATTCTCTTCTCTTTCTCCCTCTTTCTGTCTTTCTCAGCTGCATATAACCATCCTGTCACAAAGCAGTGTATATAATGTGGCATTTGGTAGCAACCTGCTATCTAAAGCAAACTCTGTGACTTAAAATGGGTTGACCTGCAGTAATAGTGCTGCTGTGATGTTTCTTCTGCTTTATGGTCTGCTTTGAAATTCAAAATGATCATTCTCATATCCCTCTTAGCCTACTAAAACATGTACATTAGAAAAACACAGGCATTGGGTATGGTAATTTTTCAAAGGAGATAAACCATTTTTGGACAAGTTTGTGGAAACAGCAAGTGCTGTTAACACATGTACTGTCATCCTCTGTGGTTCAATGTTTTAGTGTGTAGCATATAAATGCTGACACTCTAATGTGTACATTGAGCAAGTAAAAGCTGGTTAGCTTAGGTTGCTAACATAAGCGCTGATTCCCACAAGATGTTATTTTTTAAATGTATTTTTTGTGTCATTTTTGCCATCATTACCTTCCTGCATACTCAGTGTTATGTTGTTTATCTCACAGTTTAAGAGAGAGGGAAAACATCTGGCTAGCATTAGCTGTCTCTTTTTGATGGGTCTACATGTGGTGATGGCAAACCTCAGCAGTCTGTGATTTAAATCACAGAAAAGACTAACATTCAGAGTCATGGAGTAATGTAGAAAGTGCTTTAATCACAAATGAGACTAGTCAAAACAAACTAGTCAAACTCTCCAAACACTTTATCAGGAATACCTGTACACCAGTCAATCATGTGGCAGTACTTCAGTGCATACTGTCATGCAGATACAGGTCAGGAGTGTCAGTTAATGTTCACAGCATACATCAGGATGGGATTTTTTTTTTATCTCCAGAGTTTACTCAGAATGGTGCAAAAAACAAACAAACAAACAAAAAAACATCCAGTAAGCGGCAGTGACGGAAATACCTTTTTGATGAGACACATGAAAGGAGAATGAGCAGACTGGTTCAAGCTGACAGAAGGGCTATGGTAACTCAGATAACCACTGTTTACAATTGTAGTTAGCAGAAAAGCATCTCAGAATGCAACAACATATCGAACCTTGAGGCAAATGGGCTACAGGGGGCACAGCCTTACCAAAACAGTTGAATGGACTGGACAAAAAGTAGCCTCATCTGATGAATCTGGATTCCTGCTGATGCACATAGGATCAGAATTTGGTGTCCACAAGAATCCATGGATCCAACCTGCCTTGTGTCAGCAGTCCAGGCTGGTGGCAGTGGTGCAATGGTATAAGGAATGTTTACTTGGCACACTTTGGCCCTGTTAATAACAATTAATTATTGTTTGAATGCCACAGCTATCTGGGTATTGTTGCTGACCATGTACATCCCTTCATGGCCACAATTTACCTTCCTCTAATGGTTTATTACATCATGGTAATGTGCCATGTCACAAAGCAAATATCACATATCAAACTACTTTCATGAACATGACATAGAGTTCAAAGTGATGTGTTCTGGTGTTAGCTGGTAAGGAAAGGTTTTCTTCCTTCACAAAGAGCTTGCTCCTTTGCTATGCAGGACACCACTGCCACCAGTACCATGCCAACAAGGACTCTTTGCTGCAACATTATTTTACAGTAATTCAGCACACACACATTTTTAAAATATCTTTAAAAATCTATTTTAGATTAGACATTTGATTAATTATAATGTTCTCTTCTTTCCCAAGAGCTCCATACTTGTGTCTAGTTCAAGGCAGAGTTGACATTGTAAAATAAAGATAATGAATCACACTTGGTTTAAAACTGGAGGACAGAGGAGTGGCCAAGGACATGTGTGTGTGTGTGTGTGCATGTGTATTCATAGCAGCTGCAAAATAAAAGCTGAATGTATATGTGTGTGTGCATGTTGTACCCCTTGGTGTAAACCTGTGTCTTTTTGTGAGGCCGGACCACCTCTGGTCCAACAAAGGCAGGAGGAGGACAATGAGGAGAAGGAGGAAAGAAAGGGAGAGAGAAGAGAGGAGCAGGAGGGAGCCTAGTGAGTGAAACCCAATCGAATTAAATGTAATCTGGCCTGAATGTGCACAACCATCAGCTGCTCTCCAATCTTATTAACCCTGCATTACCAGGCCTGGGTTGTGTGTATGTGTGAGTGTGTGCGTGTGTCTCGTTGGGTTAGTGTGCGTGGAGGGAGATGGTAGAGAGAGGGATGGCGAAGTTAAGTGGATAAGTGAGAAAAGAAAAGGAAAAGATGGACGTGATGGGAGGAACAGAGCGTGAGAGGCAGAGGGATCGGAGAAGAAAATGAAGATGAATATGGGTGTTTGGGTGATTAATGTGCCTCGGTGGCGTTGCTGATGAGAAAATATTTCTCATCATAACACTAATCATGATAATTTCTTGTGACACTAAACAGTTTCTTTATTTTGGTGCATTAGTTTGTGGATTATACCATCAAAAGATGTTGCATGTGCACAACAATCAGTGATACAATATTGTAACCACAATTCAAATAATAAATGGCTGAAAGTACCAGTGCACCAAGAGCACAAACACAGGAACATTTATTTAATGAGTTTTTTGGCTACCAGTTGGCTGTAACTCTTTTTTTTCCATAACAACAACGTAACATGTTTCATAATGCAAAATGATCTGATTCAGTTTCTGTTCCTGGCAAATGATGTTTGTTGCTTTACTGCAGAATGAGAAACAACATAGTTTCAGAAAGGACAACAGGAACACTGGCACATTACCCAGCAAGTCTTTTTAGACTGCTTTCTTTGAGTGCTTCTGTCACTGCTTATTACAATATTTTTATTGTATGCCATTATGAGTAATTGTATAGATCCTGCATAGTATCCATGCCACAACAAATGTAACAGGAGGCCTATAACATTTTTTATGGTTCATTTACAATATGGCCATCCTACACAAATTCACAAATACAAGGTGAAAATTCCATCTATGTTTATTATGCAGTCATTTTTCTCTCTCTTTCTGCGGTCTGCTATTTTCTAGGATATCAGCTTGATGTTTTTATAAGACCTTTTTGTGTGTATCCAGCCTGGAGCAGCATACTGTTGCTTAAGTGATATGCAGCCAAGAGCCATCCATCCACAGGGTCCCGACTCATAAATACTTTATGCAATGTGTTCATTAAAAATGATCATTTTAGCACTTGAAACAGGAGTCATGCCTTTTTTGAGATGAAGTTTGCTAGAGCAGACAGGCAAAAGAGATTCACAGGCAAATAAAGGGCAGTTACACACACAGACTTGAATAATAACACATAGGAGATTGTGAATACCTTTGTGTTGATAAACCTTCAGTTTCTTTGATTGCTTTATCTTCAGTTTTTAGAAAAGGCCTAACCAAAACCTGCTGCTTAGGATCCAAAAAGGGCTGAATCAGAGGCAACTGGACTTGAATGATCTTTAAATATCTCCAAACAATTTTAGCTGCCCTTGTTTCAACCCTTCTTTGATAACCATGACCTCGATGACTTAGAATCTTCACAGACAACCTGCTATTAGGAAAATATGTGCAGATGCTGTCATGGGTTTGTTATTATTTGAATCCTGAAATCAGCTGATCACAGAGATGAGCAGAAGAGGCATTTGTATATGAAAAGGTCCCTTGCTGTTAATTTAAGTCACACATTTTTATCGTGCACATACTGCATCTCTGTGGACATCAGAAATGAACACACCATGGATTCTGCAGTTCCCTGCATCATGGCTGACAGCTGAAACAGAGCAAAGAGAAAACTGGGTGGTGGTTAACTTTTGATGGCTGCACTCTAACGAATATGTCCCAAGAGCTCCAAAACTGGATTTTTTTGAATCAGAGAAAAAAGCTTTGAAAACTTGTTTTTAGACTTTCAGGGATTTGTGATGCTTCATGAAGACATACTGTAGAGTCTAACAGCTACATACAGGATCCCTGTCACCAATTATGTGTCACAAGGAACCTACTCTTTTTTCTTTTTTTCTTTTTTTTTCTTTTAGAGTGCGTGGCAGTTATGGGATCAGATGTATTAATTTGGTCCAAACCCACAGAATAATAAATACAGCAGAAAACCAGCATATGGATCATGCTGTCATTATATGAGGTCATACACAAATAAAACATCATTACATACTGTCAACACACTTAATTAAAAGCCAAAATATCATGCTGTGCATACAGTGACACAGTTACCGTTAATGAAATCAAATAAAACGCATGTCTAAGTGGTGGCAGTGTAATCTGTCTTGTTTGATTTCTACCCCAGGCTGATGTTAGTTCTTTATCTGCTAACAGCTGTGCAACACAGTGTATGAAAATAGATTTAAACTAAAGTTTGTCCAAACACATGCGCAGAAACACACCAAGAGTAAGTTAATAATAGAACAATGCAGTATCTAATTTAATAGTGAATAAAAGCATTGCATCTTCATTGCTTCATATTTCAACAATACAAAGCAATTGAGTACAACACTAACATTTAAAATGCTATTATTTTAGAAGAAAATGGGATAATGAGTCTCCAGCTTATATTAGGCCTCGTTTTGTCGGAGTAAGGTGTTTTTCAGCTGGTGAATGCCTCATTTTGGAATGAAACCCTTCAGATTTAGTATCACCCCAGCATTACCCCCGAGAGGATGGAAAACAAAGAGGAGTGAGGGAAATATTGCCACGAACAGAGGAGGAATAGAGTAGGCAGCTGGAGAGTGGGGGTGGTGCTTGGTTTGATGGAGCTGGGTTGAGAACAGCTCTATAAGGACAGAGATAACTGGAAAACACTATAAAATGCCTCTCCTCACATTCTCTCCCTCTGTGGAATTAGCCTTTGAGTGGGCTGCTGGAGCGAGGGAGGGTGCATATGAGAGATTGATGGAGGGAGGGAGGGAGTGGGAAGCCTGAACTGTAGCGAGGGAGGATAGAGAAAGAGAGAGAGATGGAGTGAATATGGAGTGGGCAGCCTGAACTCTGAGAGGGAGAAATGCAGAGTGATCAAGGAGAAGGAGGAAATACAGGAAGGAAGTACAAGGCTAGAAGAAAAGGAGGGTGTGAGGAACAAAAGGGTGGTGCTGCATTTAAAATCTTACTCCACACACTCTGAGGAATACATATGAATGAAGTATATTAAGGGTGGTAGGAGAGGCTGACTGAAATGTCCTTATTTCATGGGGACACTATTAAGTCTATTTTCTGATTGGCTGCTCAGTCCTCACATCTCTCATTGTTATTGGTGGCCAGGCATGTTTGTTGTTTGTCATTGGGCAGACAGCAGAGTCGGCTAGATTCACAATCCGATGGCATAATTCAGCCATCGATCAAACTTTGTGGACAGCAGTAGCCAAACTGCTCCTCCAGACAGAGAGAGAGAGAGAGAGAGAGAGAGAGAGAGAGAGCTTTCAGAGTGGAATATCACAAATCAAATGCTGTAACCTTTTAGTACGTCTGAGTCTGCACATGCCCACTGAAAACCAATGAGGCTTTTTCTCTTGCTGCACCTATCTGTCTGTCTATTCTACCTCTTCACTTGTCTTTCTTTTTCCTTTCTTTCATTTTCTTTCACTGACACATCCCCATTCACCTCTGCGTCTTGAAAAGTTTCTTCCACAGGGTCAGTTGCCATTGTTGATATAAACAGAAACACACTGAAGATCACATTGATGGTTGAGTGAGACACCTTTAATTCCTGGTGGTCCTTGTAACATTTACTCAGATGAAAAATTTGCATGCATGTGTACATCTCTGCAAACAGGTGAACTGTGTTTTGCTAACAAATCGTGATAAAACCAGCTCTTTGTAATTCAGCAGCAAACATATCTTCTAGCTCTGTGTTTTGTTGCACTTACACACAATCGTGGTTAGTAGGGTTTAAGTATTTCATAGTCACCAAAATTATGCACACACACTACACACAATTCTTATGAAATTATTCTGAATAACCAGGGTATCCTTATCAATGCTACTAGCAGTGCAAATGGAACTTCATCACTTGCCATAGCAGATATCTCAAAACCTAGAATAATACACAGTAAAATGTAAAAAAGAATTGCAAGTTCTGATATCACAAGGGGTAAATATCTTCTTTTCTAATGTGGTGAACTGACACATACAGTCAGATAGACTGGAATGCCAATTATTGTCCCAGATGCCCTAGCGAAAGTAATGGTAGTGTTAAATTATTAAAAATAAATCTGGTTCTACTGAAGATATAAATAAGTATAAAAATGACTGCATTCTTAATCGATCATTTCTGGATGAGATAATACTTGACTTGTTTCACAAATAATTATAAAAAGGTCAACTATAAGTTTCTGACTGATAAATGTGTTTGCTAACCACTGGCTAGGATAGTTGATGACCACACTAAATAACCCTTGCCATATGCATATCAAATTAAGGTCCTAGTGAGAAATATAGGTTTAATTCAAACTGTCAAAGTATTTTACATAATAATAAAAACACTGACACGGCACAGGACTCCAGGACTGTACTTTTTCAGTCAGTTAAGTTTTTAAAAATATGTTTACTCTTAAAGCTGGAGTGCCCTTGTCAAACTAGTACACAGAATGCTGATTAACCCTCTCAGCACCAAGTAAGTCTCTCTCTATTTCATTATACCATAGTTTGAAATTTGGTGTCTGTAGATACATTCCCATGCTGACGCACCAGTAGGAATGTGTTTTATGTCAACCAACAATGTCAGTCAAATAATTTTAGCTTCTTTAACTAAATTATAAAATATATTTCAAGTCAGTTGGAGTTAATGAGTTGTATCAGTACTCATTCGAAAAGGCACTGGAATTTCTTGATTATCATGAAATAAGAATGTTTTTCACAATAAAAATAATAATATAAGTGATATAAAATAATAATTATGCTAATTATTAATAATTATTAACAAAAAATGAAAATTGGACATTATGGCAAGAGCTTGGAAGATCCACTTGACGTCCATTGACATTCTGGCTAGAGAGGGCAAATTGTACATTAGCAGCCATAGTCCAGCAAGTGGATAAAAAATTCCTGGCTGCTTCTGTGAATGTTAAGTATAGAGGTGCTTGGGTCTATGCTCCCATGCATGCTATTTTAATAAATCATATGTAATTGCTGCTTCTGTCCTCTTCATGAGGCTATGTGTGTGTCTGTGTATGAATGAGTCTGCTCTGTGTGTGTTAAAGATAAAGTCATTATTAAATGGCTGACAGTTTAGTGATGCGTTCTGTTATCAGATCCTATGTAAGTACAATCTGGGGTTATGGCACTGCTGGGGACCAAAACAGAATGCAGGCCAGTTTGTGGTGGGGTGCTCATGTGATGAAGCTTTAACGAGGCTCTGTCTCAGGAGGACACTAAACCTGCTCAGTTTGGGCTGGAAGGGTTTAAGAACCCTTGTTAGAGCCTAATGACTTTGTAAGAGGGGAGGATGTGGTTTGAACAGGTAAAATGAATAGATGAATGTGAGTGTGAGTGTGCTGTCATGAGGTGTCCTTGTTGGAGGATATGATGGTAATTAGGCTGCTGTTTTCTCAATGGTGTTCCTGCGATGAGTCTATTTAACCTCTTGGCGCTGTGTGTGTGTGTGTGTGTGTGTGTGTTTGTGTGTGTGTGTGTGTGTGTGTGTGTGTGTGTGTGTGTGTGTGTCTCCAATTACTATGTGCAAGTGGTGCATCCGTGTGAGAGTGTGTGCACGTACCAGAGATGAAACAGTTAGATGTCCATGTGTGCGCATGTGTCTTTGCATGAGTGTATATGTGTGTGTGTTTGTGTGACTGCCCTTTAGTATTTGCTGACTCAGGCTGGTTTTCCCTTTCTAAAAGTAAATAACCTTGGTCCGCCAAGCTGTCAGCTGGCCCCACTGCGCCCTCGTCCCGACATCTAAAGACGGCGAGAAAATCTCTGCCCTCTCATCTGAGAACCACAGCAACACACTCCACAAGCACATCTTCAGAGAGTCTGAACACTGTAAAGAACTTGTATCTTCAAAAAGCCACCTTCTGATGCAAAACTGGTGCAGTTTACATGCTTTTATTTTCTGCCAGCATATTAATTTAATTCCCCTACATGTTGTGACATGTCGCTTTGAATGCGTCGTCTGCAGTGCAGAGACTGTTCTTCAACCAGAGGGCTCGAGTTCAAACTCACACACTTGTGTTTGAGAAAGAGGATCGTTTGCTGAACTGTTTGTGCTGAGAGTGTGATTGCAGTGGCTACATTTTGTTGTTTTTCATAAGAAAGCATAATGGCTGCCAACAGAAAAGCAACATCTCAATGAGAGAATCCCAATATTTAGTTTTGAAATATATGCCAGTGGTTTCTGTATGGCCAAAGCAAAGCAAGCCGAGCCAAACCAAACCAAACCTGAATTTAAGAAGGGGATAAAGTTGGCAACAGAGTTGAGGTAAATAAATAAGGTTTAAATAAAAGTTTTTGTATTTTTGCGATTATTTTAATTTTGAAGTACTGCATACAAGCACAGCAAGGACACATCAGCCTGTTAACCTCCCCAATCCTTACCATCACTTTTAGACCCTCTGTGTGACTTTGTATACTTTTAGTCCCCTTTTATCCATCTTTCCTCTCTTTTATTTTTGATCTCTTCCTCTGTTTATCTATATATCTATCTATATTGATTTCCTTATATTATTGTTGGTCTTACTTCATATAGTTCTATCATTATATTCTTCTCAGTCATAGTTGTTTTCCTTCTACCTTTTTCTCTCTTGTTTTGGTTCTCTCGCTCATTTCTCTCTCTTTCTCCTTTTCTCCCTCTCCCAAGCCATCCCCCTGGAGGTTAATCCCTCTGGTTTCAAATAGAAATAACCATGGCAACAGGCCACGGCTTTCGAGCTTTGGATCTGTAGGACAAAGGCATTGATCAGGATGAAATAGTATCAGGTGGAAGCTCAAAATACACAGCATGCACACGTGTACACACATTTGTGTTTGTGTGTGTGTGTGTGTATGAGTGTGCTTGTATTAGAGGCACAGAGAATCCACTAACCCCGACTTGGCTGTTCAGTCACTCATATTACACTGTGTGAAAATCAACCAAGTCCACATGAAGTTGTTGTTGTTGTTAAATCAATACATCGTTAAATCCAACAAATCCCTGTAAGAGTATGAGTTTAAAATGATGAAAACACACAAATATTAACAATGGCATTCAAGGTGAATAAACCTGTAATTGTCATTTTAGATAATTAAATATAAGGTAAGAGATTTGAGTCTTAAGGTCTGTGGTCTGGAGCCTGAGTCACAGGGGAAATGTACGCATAGTGCTTTCACAACAGGGGTTAGTGTCCTCGAGCAAATTTAACCCCCAACCCCTGCTGCGGCTCAGTGGCCTATCATAGAAAAAATGATCAGTTTTGGAAAGTGCATGAGAATGTTTAACTGAGAATTAGTGACAGTGAAGCTTTGCTATGTGTTAGTGGTGGTTTTTGTGAAGTACAGACCAAACAGTATATATTTCACTTAATTTACCATGATTAAATCACGGATATGAAAAATAACAATCCAAATATGTGGTGGAAATTTAAACTTGATTTTTATATTTCCATACGTGCCGTCTTAGAGCACACACACTCATGCACACATACTTGACCTTGATGGTTGGATTACAGCGTGACAGAAGCAGAGAGAACAGCAGAGTTGATGAAAAAGGTCTTTTATTGAAGTGTAAACCAGTATTTCTCTCCTCCAGGACTTTATAGTCGAGGCCAGCAGAAGGTGTGGGTGGACATGGGCTCTCTGTTATACAGCAAGTCAACCAGCTTGTGTAACTTTTATAAGTGCAGAAAGTGCTATATGCTCTTTGATGACATGGCATTCATTTTAGCCTTTTACTGCAGTACTATTAAGTTGGGAACAAGGCTGTAGCCTTTTCCTTAAAGCCCCTCATTTACACTCTAACATTGACTCATCTTTGCTTACTCTTAAGAGGAATTGTTTTGAAAATCCATAATGTTCAAATGCCAGATACAATACATGTATAATGGATTTTCTGCAATAAACACCAATTTGATGCATGAAATTTTAATCTATGTTTTATATTCCTATACAAGCCTTCAAACAACATTCCCCCATACTCATCTTAGCATGCATGTACAGTGTGTAACATGACGCAATCATTCAACACTGGTCAGTATCCAATGCGCCTCTTTCCTCCCTCTGAGCCAGTGTGATTCTTGTGTCTGAGCCAGCGCTTTATGTTTTAATCACTGCAGTGCCGAGAGCAGAAACCTACTCCTCCCCTGCACTTTTTGAGAACTTTTTTAATTTTGTAGTTTCCTTTTAATTTGTTTTCTCTCTAGCTGTGGCTCTTAACTTCATTTTCCAATGATTTGTCTGAGGACAAGCCACATGCCATTAGTAGGGAAAAAAGAAGCCAGAAAGAAAAAGAAAAAAAAAAAACTTCATTCAATAAGTTTGTCTAAAAACTTTCTTTATTAATTTTCTCTTCCCTTATCCGAGAAAGTGCTTCCTCAATGATAATCCAGCAATCCAGCAGGCCTTCTGGTTTATTGCATTCTTGTAATGAAATGCTCTGATACAGACAGACAATCAAGGAGCGGTTCAGTAAAAAGAGAGGAGAGAGCAATGGGAGAGGTAGTGCTGTATGTGAGTCATTTGAGCAGAGCTGAACTTGCTTTTAATCTGTTGTGGTGCAGGTTCACAGTGAAGGCTACAGACCATGCAACCAGATCTACAAGGTTTGAGTCTCGCTCTTGACCAGCTGACTATCTCTCATCCTCTTTCTCCCCCACATTTCCTGACACTCTCTACAGGATACAGTAAAGCAGAGATAGCACTGCTGTGCAAAATGGTGTCCTGGGCAAGAAGCTGTAGAGACATAAAACTGATGCCTACAGTTAATTAAAAAAAAAAAAAAAAACAAAACAGACAACTTAAATCACTTATTGTTGCAGCATCAGATATACACTATGCTGACCTAAATAAAGAAATAATCATAATATTTATATTTAATTATTTGAAACAATAAGAGGGAGCAGCACCAAATAGTTTTAGTTTTGCTTCAACTGACAATTTTCCAGTTCAAATCTCTTTTCATTTTACCCTTGCACTTACGCCATTCTTATGGATCACCCAAAAAATTGATAGCACTAATGACTCCTCAAGGTTCATAAATATTTAAATGCTATCTTGTTTAGAGAGGTTAACCTATAGTCATTATAAGGGCACCTCCGACCTCCTACATGTGGTTATCCTGAGGGATCATTCTGTTACGGGCCTCGTAAAAGACACAGTATCCATTTAATGTTTCTATGTGGATGATATACCACTGTATATCACCCTAGTCAATCAGTTGATATAAGGCATAATCTGTTTTTATCCTTTAGGAGTAGTAGTGAAAATTTTCAGTGGAATATTTTACTTTAATCTTGTGACAAACAAATGGCCAGAAGGATGCAGCTTTGTTTTCTTCAACAACAGCCAAATCACTTTGAACAACTATATTTCTTGCAAAAGTAATCCATCCATGCTTTTATCTAAGTTTGTTTGTACTTTTGCAACCCTGCTGCTTGGCTCTCCAAGACAAGAACAAATTGTACTGATTCTTGTGTCTTTTTTCTGGCTGTGTTAAAATCTGTTTTACATTTTGGTTGACATTTTGGTTGAACTGCAGGATCAAACTGCTGCTGCAAGCGATCCTATTACTCACCTAATTATTACCAAAGCTGGAATCTTTCTGAGATTTGGAATTTCTAAACTTCTCAACACCTCTCAAAACTTTCCCAGCCATTTTAGTTTTGTCAGGCCTGTTTTGAACTACCCACATTACAACCACACTTAACCTATATTAATTTTATTTTCATAACTCCCCTTTTACTATCATGCTTTAGCTTGTAGTTTATTGTTGTTTTTACAGCCTTCCTCTGTTTATTATAAAGCATTTTACACCTCTGTAGAAAACTGATTAAAAAATATATAGTGGTATAAATACTAGAATTTTTTATTTCTGCATAATATGGGCTTTAACTTGAAATAGTGCCCCTTATATATCAGTATCTCCTTAATTTCCATTTATTTGTCCCCTCATTCTCCCTTGGGCCTGCCTTGATCATTTCAGCCCTGTGTGACCCCTCTGTTTATTGGTGTGTGTTTTTAATGTATGTGTATGTTTTATGTGTGTGTAGCTGACATCATTAATGAATCCCTCTGAACTACCATGAAACAGTCTCCACTGTGATGATACTGCATCAGATGCAGATTGACAGACACACATACACACACACACGCACACACACGCATGCACACACAAAACTCTCTCCAAGTCGTCAACAGGGTGTGTACCTGCAGAGTCACAGACAACTCCCTTCCTTGGTTCCAGACTCCATTAATCATTTAGAGCAAGGATTTCCCTAAAGCCTGCTCTCCCATGAGGCAGACACTGCAACATCAGGCTGATGAGGCCTCGAATGACGCTGAGACACATTTATCAGACATACAGGAGATCTGTTTCAAAATCCCTCTGTTTTGATGAAAATTCAAGTCTACTCAACATTTTTTCTACCGTTCCTAAGTATGCACAAATTGGATCTGTGGATGGGATATACTATTATTGTCTTGAGATCCACAGAGTCTATGTTGTTGAATGTTTTACATTCTGGGCAGTATTTGAGTCACTTCCAAGTACAAGTTCTTCATCCCTTTATATCAAATTTTCCAGCACTTGACATGCTGCTCCATCATAGCTTTGCCACTGAAAATGTTTAAAAACTATCTCTTAAAATAAACGATTCTGAATTTCCATTCAAGGTTATTTCACTTTGGCTTCAGCCCTGATTGATTGTCTTAAACTCCATCTACCTCACCCTCTTAAGAAGGTCAGTCTGTGTCAAGTGGCTGAGAATTTGGTTAGAAATAAACAGCATGGGCAAAAGTGATGGGAAAGTATGACCCAGGTTGAAAATAAGTGGAATGATTCAGATAATAAAAAGCAGAGAAATAAAGACCAGAGAGGTTTGCGTAAATTTAACAACATGCTCTTCTCTGCCAGGCTGCTCCCTGGGAATTCCTGACTTGGAGAAGAAATGGAAATTTTGCCTGAGTTTTTACTGACCTTTAACAAATGCATGCATTCATGTGTGCACGATTACTTTCTGTTTATTCCGTTAACACACAGAAACGCACATGGAATACAAACATGTGCATGCTGACTCAGACTCACAATACACGCACACACGCATTTATTTGAGTGGCAGGTGCATGAAAGAAAAATATGTGTCTATGGAGACTCCTTGACTGTATGTGGTGTATGTGCATGTGTGTGTGTGATTGTGTGTGTTTCTGTGAAGCCTGTCTCCCAGATCATCCATCTGCATTCCAGGTAATTAGACTGGCCAACAGCTGAGTCCCATTAGGCTTGATTACAGCATTCAATGCTACAGAAAAGAAGAGGGAGAAGAGAAAAAGAGCTAGAGAGAGAGGGGGCTGTGCATGTACTGTACACACTGAATCTGTTTTTTAGGCATCATGCATAATATGCATAGGCATTTGTGTGTGTAATCCCTCTACATGGGTTTTTATGTGTTATAGCAGTGCTTTGGCATGGTTGGTTGCCATTAGTATCTTAACAGTCTAACCTAAGGCCCTTTGTGTTATGAGGGGCACAACCATAATGTGTTTTGCGTGTATGACCGTAAACATGTGTTTCATATTTTGTAGTATAACTCTTCAAAAATGTATTTCCCTTATTAGCTTCCCACAGTGGAAGCTTAGACATTTAACTAGTCAGCCAAATGTGCATCTTAAACCCAAAATGGATCACAGGCCTGCGTCTGGTGGATCCCCACAAGATAAGAGAGATCATATTTTTTCAATGAGTCTAAATGCCACATTTGGGTTTTTGGCAGAAAAGGGTTCAGGACTGAGCCATAAAGAAGTAACAACAACCACATAACCACAGGAAATGACACCACTTCTGCTCAGCTGTTAGGAATCAGGCCCACACTCATAAGTTGTGTTTGTGTGGTCAGTCTGAAGAATAAACAAGTACATCCACAACAAAAAACACCACGACAGATGTAAAATTACAATCAGGCCAGGGTATTGTTTAGTCTATATATGAAGCTATCCATAGTGATTTTTAAAAATGTCAAATCACACCCAAGAGAAATTGAATTGATCAACTTGTAAGGCATTTTGATTTTTATTCAGCCCAGGAAATGTTTACTTAATCCACCCAGACCTTTTCTGTCTCTCTGTATGTCCACCTCCACCCTTTCTCCCTCCATCTAGCTTTCTCTGTCTCTCTCTCTTCTATCTGCGTCTGACCCTCCCTGATGGTTTCAGTGTCTCAGGATTGGGTGATTGATTCCAGCTCTGGACAGCTGGCAGACAAGCAGCCTGCACACTGGTGTGCAGCAGGGACTGCACTCTGCTCTGACTCTGTGATGAATTACTGGCCTTTTAATACACACAGTAGAGACAGTGTAAGTGAGAAAACAGAAAGATGGGATGAGAAGGGAAGAAACAAAATTGCAATGAGAAAAAGAGGACTGGAGAGAGCAACGCAAGAGCAAGAAAAGAGGGCTGGAGAGAAAGAGGAGTAAACATGTAAATTAATGGTTGATTTTAGTAATAATTGCACATGTGACTAGACAATGTGAGAACTATGTGTGTGTGTGTGTGTTTATGTGTTTGTGTGTGTGTGTGTGTGTGTGTACTCCCCATTATCTAGACAGGCCTCTCTTATTGCTTTAAATGAGTCATGCAGAGTGTGAAGACGCAGGCTGTGTTGGAAGCCAGAGGGAGGAAAAACGTTCTGCCCGTCACGAAACTGAATTAAACATTGAAACATAGTCAGTCTCTCACTTAGTCAAGTGTGATGCCATTTCTTTGAATAGTCAGGGTTTCTTTGCCACTTCACAGCTGCTAGAGAGCCACAGAGTGGAAAACAGCTTTTCTACCTCTGAATATTTTCATAAGTATGCCATCACTTGAAAAGATTCTAACCCCAATTTTAATGATCCTCGAGCATTAGCTCAAATTTGCTCATTGTTAGCTAAGCTAAATGACCTTTGTAGCCAATTAACCATGGCTAAAACCTACTGTAGAATTTCCAAGTGTGTAGATCAATCTTAGTATCTTCTTTTTCCACTTGGAAAGCAGCTATTTCTTGGAAGTTGAAAGGATGCGACAACAGAGATAGAGTCCATGCCCTTTTTGTATTATTGCGTATTAAACCCAATTCTCTGGAGACATGCAACTCACAAATATAGAGGAAATAACCAGCTGTGGCTCTTCTTGTGCTGAATAGCAAACACTGTACATCCACAAGCTCTGGCATTTCTTAATTTGCAAGAACACTGACATTACAGTGGCCTTTAGCTGAAACATGCAGCAATGCTTCAGGAATTTTGATCATGTCCAAATATGATCAATATGATCCATTTTTTTAATAATTTGCTCACAAAACCCATATAACAAGCAAACCCGTTGAGCCATGCATCAGACAGACTGAAAATATACTGTATGTACAAGTGATTTGACTGTATGATTTAAAAAGCAAAAATATGCCCTACCCTATGTGTAACTGATGAAGATCTTACATAGACATTTGTGTCATGTTTTGCACTGTCCACCTACAACACAAGAGCAAGTACATTAGGAGGCAGCAGCAGCCAAACACCATGCCCACTGATATGAACTGACCGGAGACTAAATGATGAGGTAATCAGAATCCAGTGTTGATTTCACTGAGCCTGCAGTCATCATGAAGATGGAGAAAAGTGTATATCTCCATGGCTAATGAAACCCTGGGGATTTCAGGGTTTAGGGTTCATAAAGTATTTATGGTATGTTCATTAAGTATTGATTAAGCCGTTAGAGAGCGTTTAGACACCCAGACAATCATTATGAAAGATTAGAACTCGGCTTGAGGAAGAGGAAGATGGAGGAAGGCACAATTGCACGGAGAGGAAGCGGTGGTGGTGAGGGATGAATGGAAATGAAGGCGAATAAAGATGAGGATGGTATGAAGAGGAAAATGTAAGACATAGAGGAGGAGGAAGAGTAAAGAGGCAAGAGGGAAAGGAAAAGAAGGATGAGAAGGGCAAGGAGAAAAATTCTGCTCTTTAAATATTAATTAAGCATTCAGATAGCATTTTAGACAGCAAGGCTACCATTATAGGAGATTAGGTTTTAATCTGAGGAAGAGGAGGGGCGAATAGCAAGTAGGGAAAAGAGGAAAGGACAGGAGGAGGGGGGTGAGGGTGAGCATGAGAAAGAAGGAAGTTAAGGATCGAGGAGAGGTGGGGCCAAAGGAGGGCAAAGGAGAAGGAAGAATAGATGGATTAAAAGAGGAAATGAGCAGGATTAAGTGAAAGACAAACTGGAATGCTAAGGGGAAGGAGTCAACACATAATGAACAGAAAGTCCGATTTCCCTAATCATATACTACTTCTCTGTGAAAGTGCTCTTCACGTTGTTTTCAGAGCATCTCACTGCCTATGTCTTTACTTAATTTTTCCATCCATCTACTTTCCATAACCACTCATTCCTGTTCAGGGTTGTGAGAGGCCACAATGTCATTTTCTGATGTGAAATGTTGCTATTTGAGATGCAAGCAGGACTGCAAAGAAATGTGACATTCAAGTATTGTCTCACCTCATTTCCACCAATTTTGCATACAGACTCAGTCAGTGTTTTTCACAGGTGTTTAACCATTTCTTTGCTCTCTCTTTACCCTGTAGCTCTTCAGCAGGTGTCGTGGCTTTGCAAAGTAACAGGGAAGTAGCATGATAAGAGGCACAGACCTGCTATAATGATGCAGCAATGAGGTTTAATGGGGCTGAAAACACAGGCTGACTGGCTGGCAGGCTACACAGTCAGGGAGAGGCACAGTTGGTGTGAAGCTGTTTCCAGCTCATGACAGATGTTACAGAGGGAGGGGGGGTGGAGACAAAGAGGCAGAGAGACAAAGACACAGAGGAAGAGATTGGACAGAGAGAGAGAGGTGAGTCATTTGCAACATGCAGAGTGAGAGATTGCGGAGAAATAACTTTGTGCAAATGGCAACTTTGAGCAAAGTCAAGCAGAGTTCATTCACATGTGGGTGCTCCAAAGCACTTTAGTTCATATCCCAGCAGTACTTGTGCAAATAAATGTGTTTTACAGCCAACTGTGTCTAGAGATGGTGTAGTGGAGTGTAATGTGATTTCAATAATCCACCACGATGCTCCTGTTGATTTTGTACCCATCTCAAGCTTAATTCGCCTTTATTGAGACATTACAAAACTTACAAAGAAGACTAAGATTTTCAGGCAGGCAGTTGAATAGGCAACACAGACATGTCATAATCAGCAACTGGAGGAGTGGAGGAGGTTATAGCATCCCTCTTGTTCGCACAAATCTCTGTTCATTTCCCATGTTACCGTAACTGCAAACTGTACGGAAAATGTGTGCAGAAACAAAACAGCTGACCCACTTTTAGCTGAAATTGGGCAAACCACTGTGAGATTTTGTTTAAGACATATTGTCTTTGGATGAAATTAGCTTGTAACCACATTGACCACAGGAATAGGAAATCTTCTGTTTTACCATTTAATCTTTTTATGGCTTGCAAACAAAAAAAGGGAGAGCAGGAATCTGTCAGTTTTGCCTCCATAGACAGACAGGGAAAATTCTCCTATACGCAGAGTAACTCTAGATTGTAAAATGAAATTCCTTTGTGTCTAGATGTGCAAGCTATTGTTGATAATGACAAAGTCCACAGTCACAGTAAGAGTGTAAAACATAGCAGAGCGTAGCCTCAGGTGCATTCTGGAGCTAATTTGTTTGAATAAAAAAACCTCAAAGACTTGTAACTTTGAGGAGTGTGACATTGTTATGTATTTCTCCAGTGATTCCTCCATTGAATTCTTGTAACTTAGATGCACAATGGTGTCTTTATTAGCTTTAGCCTTATAAGCTTTAGACAATGTTTCTGAATCTCAACACAATTGTGAGAGTTCTTATTTTTAGTAGTTCTTGCTCTGTGCAAAAATATATTCTAAAATGCATCTCAGAAATCGGAGTTAGCAAAATCAACTGCATATTATTCAAGGTTATAGTCTTTTTAGTATGAAATTCCCTCTCTTTGTTTCCAGTCAGTGTTTTTGTGCTGAGCTAAGAGGAAGGACAATAACATAAAGAGGAGACTAACTAACTTTTGACTAACACCTAATAATATAGTCAAAGCCTCATATTAGCTTCAGATAAACTTCCTATAAATTTTTGCTTGGAATAAGAACTATAGTCTTTTGTCCTCCATCACTTACCCGGAACATTAGTAAGGGATCTATTAATTGCCAGTTGAACAGGAGGAAGGATCACAGCCAGGAAAACTAGTTTCGCTGTCCATATGGGCACCTGACTCGTGTTTTCAGACAGACTCGAAAACTTGTGGAACTGCCCATTAATGAACATTTTAATATGGTCTGTATTGAAAAGCAGTGAAACTATGGTTTATAAAGGTTTGTTGCAAGTAGAGGTCCTTGACGATTTCAGTGATGAAGGTGACTCTAAGATCAGTGACAGATTCCACTGCTGTTAGATATGCTTCATTGCATTTGATGTTGCTGTTTGCATCTTTCAGTGCTTGCATAAATGCACACACAGCACACACACAAATGTAAAAGATTACATTCAAAGCCAGTTACCCTGTGTGGGAAGACAGCTGTGCCACTCTGTGTATGGGACACTCTGCCAAAGGAAAATCCTTGCTGACGAAGAGAGATATTCAGACTTAGAAAGAAAGGTAAATATTTCAGACTTCTTCACTGAAGCTGTTCTGCTTACTCTGAGTCACTGATTACATAGATGGCTTTGGTCACAGTCAGCCAGACTTGGAACTCCCACTCTTGAAATCAAACAGCTGTGGTGCATGCAAAGGAAAATCCTCCATGGATAAAGGAAATATTTAGGTTAGAATGAGCCGCATAGGGCAGCTTATTTTGGTCACAATACACACAAGTATTCGCCCAACAACACAGACACACTACATATTGTCATTTGCCATAGCACAAAAATGAAAATAAACATTTTGATTCACCATGTCATTCAAAGTATGCAGCAAAGGCCATTCTATACACTTACAGTATTTGTTTCATTTTCCATGACAACAGTGGGATCAAATGTACAAACAATTCCCCATTCCAGTGCTGCAGTGGAATCTGTGTCAGAGCACAGTGTTATTTATGTTTCTGACATCTAGGATTGCACATATTAGATGACAGGAATATAAAAGATATGAGATGCTATGTAGGTGTTATATATGAAGGAAAGCCTTATGATAAAATGCATCAGAGGCCTTCCAGGAACTCATGGGCACTGTCTGTAATAAAATGTATTGTGCTGCTGCATCTACCCTACTGTGGTAGGAAGTGTATAATGAATGCATAAGCATCGTTAGAGTACAGAATAGAGACACAGCCAATGCAGAAACAGCACAGAATCATTTACAGCATCAACAGAGGCTCTGCGGGGGCCTATGTACCCAGATAGGTTGATTAAATTATAAAGCAATGGCTTAAAATCGTGCTGCTATAATTTATAGAGTGTACATGTATTATAAGCCTTTTTCTTTCTGTCAATAGCAAGCTTCTGTAAGATAGAGCGCCCTCCAAACCATCCCGCTTTAATTTGCAAGAACTGTACACACACACACACGCACACACAGGCTTTGGTCTCCTGCGGAGGATCATTTCATTGGAGTGCTGCCAAACAGAACGAAAATAATTGAAGTATACTAGTCTAACTAACTGAGAGGCACACTAGATGGAGGTTCCCTCATTCCCGTGGAAAAATTTAATGCAACTCTGTTAACATCTATGAATCCTGAGGGGGTTACCTTATTGCTTCAGGGGTTTGGGGTTCAGAGTCGGTGTCTTTCCAATGAAATGTTTATTCCTCTTTTGAGGAGTGTTTGCCACTTGAGTTAAATTCACAGATATTTTGCAGTGGGATATTCAGGCATAAATATGGAAATAAACAACTTGAATGGCTCAGACTTAACCTTTAATACATTTACTGCTGCAAAACCAGCTTTTAGTGGAGGGTTATAGTCAACTCTTTTATTCTTCTCACTTTATTTTGAGCTTTTTACATACTTGAAAGGGGAAAAAAACTGTTTTGCTTGGCACAGGGGCAATCTCATGTCTAGATTTATCCTCCTGGAATGAGGAAAAATATGGCATTTCAACCCCTCACCATGAGAATTCTTTGTGCACAGATGAACTGCAGATTTCGCAGCGATAGTTGTGAAGTTTAATTATTAAGAATAATAAATTCTGTTCTTTTTTAAATTTTCTTTATGGAGAGCAAGTGTTCATTTTGAGACCCAACACCAGTGATTGTTTTCTAAAACAATCTAAAGTGATGATAGCATGTACCTTATCCTCTACCACTCTCTTTCCACAGCAACAGGAGCAGGACCCCACCAACCTTTACATCTCCAACCTGCCAGTGTCCATGGACGAGCAGGAGCTGGAGAACATGCTGAAGCCCTTTGGTCATGTCATTTCCACACGGATACTGAGGGACGCCAACGGCCTGAGCAGAGGAGTCGGCTTTGCCAGGTACCCAACAACAGACACATGCACACAAAGCACACACATGATTTTCTGATCTTGCTGTCATTTGTCCCATCCAAATGTATTTAAATGTAAATTTTTACTGGACAAACTACTGTAATTACTTAATGGACAAAATATTACTGATTCTCAAATATCAAACTATAGTCCACCTTCATGTTTTAGATAATTGTAAGCAGCAGTGTTACCCTGAGTTGACTCCTCGCATTTATAACTAAAGGACTTTTAGCTCTAATGATACAACTCCACATTCCTTTACCCTTGGCCCCTTCACCTTCCTCTGTGTGTTGCGTGTGTGTGTGTGTGTGTGTGTGCATGGCATGGGTGTGCATGGCATGGGTGTGTATGGGTGTGTGTGTGTGTGTGTGGTCTTCTCAGTTACACCGTGGAGTGTGCCTCTGATTAGAACGCAGTCAGGGATCCATTCAGGGTCACCGGCTATGTGAAGAAAACCCAAGACACATACGCACACACACACACCCATAGACATGCATGCTCACATACCACATACACACTCATACACTATCTCTCTCTCTCTCTCTTTGCAGTCACCATTTTTTCTTTTTTCTCTCTCCCCCACACACACGCACACATGCACTCACACACTGGCTTTTGCTTGCCAAGCAGGCAATTAGTCATTGAGCTGTGATTGGGTGAGCGGAGCTGAATAGGGGCAGACAAAGAGGACATGACACACAACAGATCAGACTGAATGGAGCTTTTAAACCGGGACAAAGGAGAGGAAACCCCATAGAAAACACACAGACACAAAAACACACACATACACATGCTCAAGCCTACCTAAGGCATTGTGCTCAGGCATACGTAGACAAACAAGCACAGATGCATACACAGGCAGGTATTTAATGTATTTACTGCTGGAATGTAGGACACATTTGCATGCACTCATATCCTCATACAGCATTTTCACATCAGTACACTTTTTAATGAACTCACAGTGCCTCCTGTGAACATTGAATTGTAACAAAAAGAGCAGATTGTCCTTAAGTAGCCCCCTTTCTTTCTTCTCTCTCTTCTTCTCTCTCAGGATGGAGTCAACAGAGAAGTGTGATGTGGTGATCCAAAATTTCAATGGGAAATTCTTGAAAACCCCTCCAGGAATGACAGGTAGGTGTCAATCTCCAAGACAAATGCTTCGTACTTCCTAAGACAGTGTTTTTCTACAGTGAGAGCAAGGTGTCACTCTATGGATCAGGGTGCTCATATATATATATATATATATATATATATATATATATATATATATATATATATATATATAGCTCGATGCAACATCATACACATCACACACTCCTACAGAACCACACCAGAGGTTGCTGAACTCAAAGGTCAGAACTTGAACTCAGTTTGCCGTTGACCTTTAAAAGCACTTCCAGTAAGTTCAGAGGTTTGTGTGTTGTGATAAAAAAGTAATGGAAGTCATCTTTTGTGCCTTGCTTGTGGAGAGCGCAGCAGCCTTGTTGTCATGTATCACCTACACACAGCATGATGTTGTTATGTTCATATCATGACAAGGTGGATAGCTTGCTTGAAAGTGTATGAACATTTTTGTATGAACATTTTTAACACCAGTGCCAATTCAGTACCTGATGTTTGGTACAATACAAAAACTATACTTTTTTCAGTACTTTAGCTAATGTATTTAGGTAATACATAATGTATTTAGGTAATACATTTCTCTACCTGACCATCTTTTTTCATTTGATAAAATACATCCGTAACCTGTCAGTTCATCAGTGTGTAATGTTTGTGTCATAGGATTTTGTAGAGAAACAAGCCTTGGTTTAAGACTAGTATACAAATGTTTACTGTGTGACATCAAATCAAGTGGATCTATTACTCTATTTTTTTGTTTCTTTGTGGTACAACTCACCCATCTCCTGACATCAGTACATCTCTGCCTGTTGATATTATATCTGTCTGTGTACAAAGCAGTGTAAATGGAACTGATAAACCTTCAGCATCATCTCTGCTGCTGCTGCTCTCTCTCTCTCTCTCTCTCTCTCTCTCTCTCTCTCTCTCTCTCTCCCAGTCCTTAGACCACCTTGAATTGATTTAGTAGGAAGGTCTGAGTGATCAATTCCTCCACTGTACAGGACACAGATTGAGACAGGCACATGCATAAAACACATGTACATACACAGACAGACGTCCCCTGAAGCAAACAATCTGCCTCTGATTGTCCCCCAAATAAACAGCAAGGGCTCGTTGCCTTTTAACACAGAGAGGAGGAGAAGGGGAAAGGGTGGGGTGTAGAGAGATGAAGAATGAAAGAGAGACGAGGCAGAGAAGGAGGATGAGAGGTGTGTGGGTGTACCCGAGATCAACATATACTGTATGGAGAGAGAGCCTAGTGGCATCGACAAAAAATGAGGGAGATAACAGAGCAAGGACAAGGTGGTTAAGAATAAAAAAAGCTGAGGTGGGGAGAACCAAACGCAAGTGACACAGAATGAGAGATAGGAGATAGAGACAGATGTAGATACAGAAGGGTTAGATATACAGCTTATATATAGAGAGGAGTGAGCCACACTGAAGAAAATGAAAATCAAGGACAGACAGAGAGATCATGGTGGGCAACTCAGTTTCTCACCCGGACACGCATGCTGGTGTACTGCTACAACCTGTGAGGTATAGCTGTGTAATTTTGTAGCAAGTGAACGATGCATCATCATTTTTGTAGCCTGTGTGTGTCTGTGTGTATGAGGGACACAGAACCTTAAACTCTACACAAAAAACATGACTATCAGCACAGTGAAGAGTCATGAGCATTGTGGTTGTGCTTATGGTGCTGGCTGACAAGCTTGATTCCATGACAAATCTGAAAACTGTGTCAAAGAGCTCAGTTTTGTAGATCATTTGATCAAAATATTTTAAGAGAAATTCCACACTAGGTTTTTATGTTATTTATGAATTATTAAATTTATTTACTTTTGCACTCACTCACTGTGACAGAGCGGGATAAATAGTAAAAGCTACTGATGCTTTGTGTGTAGCTTTGAAATATCTGAAAATTCACTATATGCTACCTGGCCAGCATCAAACATCAGATGTAGCGGCACAGTGGAGCATGTAGCAGTTAAAAAGCCAGAGTGATACTGGACTGTCATCAGGTGGCCAGAAACAAGATTCTAAATGAAAGAAAATGTTGCTCTGTATCTTCTGGGTTAGTGCATAAGCAAGGCTTACTGTACTAACACATTCACCATTACGTTGCAAGGTGATAATACATTAGTGTTGTGTTTACAGCTTGTGGTGCAAAAAAATTAATTAATGCAGGTTTTGTCTTAAAGTCAAACACACAGAAACACAGATACACTCACTCTCTCTACTCAGTCTGTCTATACCCACCAAGTTGCTGACCTCTATATTGAAGGAGATGTATTGCTTGTCTGCCAGGGGTGTCCATTTTCTCCTTACCCCTGTATGTGTGGGTATGTGTGTGGGAGTGAGTGTATGCACATATGCTGACCTCTTAAATTGCTCTGAGCTCACCAACTGGTGAAATAAAGAGAATCTGGCCCAGCCAGACCCTCTGTGTACTGATCCACAAAGCACACACACACATACACTGTGCTTACCAATCTTAAAAGAAAATGTGTCTCTAAAGCCAGGTTCTTTTGATTTATGTCACTGGTTTTCTGTGTCACTGACAGTCTGTGGCATTTCCAAGGCATTATGACAGGCCTTTGTGCTTTGTTTTGTTTGTCTCCTTATTACTTCAGTAATGTCTTAAAAAACACTACAAAAATAGTTAGAAAATGTTTTAATGTACAGTGTGTGTGAGTATCATAGCGTGATTTATGCTTGTGCCCTTTCCTGTGTCTTCCTTCTATTGATACTGCAGTCTATCCAGGCTGATGTATTGACAGGCAACAGTAATATTTTACTCTCTAGCCACAAGATTAATGCAAACATTGATCACATGACCAGAGCTTCCATCAGCCCTAGTTAACAGGAAGTCCATTGATCTGCAGCTTTCTACCTCTCCCAGTGGGTCCTTTCATAGAGATAGAGTATCTAGACTGAATGTAGACTTGATTCTCTCTATTTTATCTTATATTTATATAGAAAGCACCAGACTGTAGTCAGACTTTGTATACATCTATATCATCTTGATTGTTAAGTTATATGATTACAGTAGATCTGGAAAAGTTCTTTTCCTCATTGGTCTTAGCAGTGGCTCCACAGCTTGAGGTCTCCATAGATATAATGTGCTGGGAACATCATTACTGCTCCTAATGTCTTGTCACCTTAAGTGAGTAGAACCATGAATTTGACATTACAGTCTGAGGTGGAAATCGAGCGATCATAAATTCAGCACACCTCTTTTTGAACTCCTTTTCACTTTCTGATTGAAGGGAAATTCCCACACTTACTTGGTTGTGCACATAGGTGTTACCAAATGATGTAAATAAATAAATGGAACTTTTACACTGATACAGATTGCGTAGAAAACTGATCATGATCAGCATGTGATTTGATAGTGGTAGTTTTTGAATTTTGTCTGCCAGAAAAGCCTGTGGTTGGTCCATTTAATTTTCACACCATAGACAATCCATACTAGTGCTTGCTTGTTTGATTTTTGTTTGATTAACAGCCTCCACACCAGCCCGAATATACAACTTAAGAAAAGCATATCAATAAGTAAATAGTTAGTAATTCAGACCTTTTCATGTCTACTTCGTGTCATTTCTTTGTTATCCTCTCTCTCACCCCACAACCTCTGTCCCACATCTAATCTCCCCTTCCTTCCCCTTCATCTCCACTAGTCCTACGCCATTTCTCCCTCACCCATTTGGCACTCCGCCTCTCTTTTTCCATCCCTCTTTAACTTTAGCGTCCAATCTTTCTGTCTTTCTTCCTCTCCCACTATCTGATGTAGTGTTGTAGCCTTGATATTTCTCTTTTTCCTGAACTCCCCTAATGGGAAGACAAATGGAGGACAAGAATGAAAAGAATCCAGATCTCAGCGAGGGCACATTATCACTCAGTAGTTTCAATAATAATCACGAAAGCTTTTAAAAAATGTGTGCAGCCTCATATGCCTGGTATGATCATGAGGCATTAAGCCCCCATTCATTGCCACCATTCAAGTGGTTCAATACTTTCATAAATGGGAAATGAATTTTATTTGATGTTCTTGATAATGGAGGAAAAAACTGAACGAGGCTGCACTGAGAAAAAGATTGTGTAATTATGTGGCAGTACTGCACTGTCAGACTTGGTGTCAGCTTACATGTGTTATTTGGAGCCACTTATTCAACAGTCAAACATAGATATGTGTGTTAAAATGTGATACTTTTGAAGCACCGAACAAATCACATCACTGCTGTCAAGTTCTGAAAATTGCAAAGACATTTGGTATTATCTTCACATTATTTGGAGAATTAATTTCCTAAATAAATCTGTCAGAGCCAATTCCTTTTGTGTCGCGTTAGGATTATGATAAGAAAAATATAATGAATGTAAACTTCCTCTCTCCTGTGGGTGCTCCGAGGGAATGGTTTGGCCAGAAGTTGTCACTGTAAGGAACAGTGAAATGAGAGGAAGACAGAGGGTGGAGACCATCAGTTTTCTGTTGAACTTAATAAATGTAAATGTCTTCTAAGTCTCAGCTCTCTGTCCCAGCTTCCAGTCCCTTACTGTTATGTTTCTTGCAGTAGAGATATCTGTTGAAATTTTAATGTTATGATAGTGCTAACAGCAATATGAATAAACATATATTTTTAAATTCGGTGGCAAATAGTTGGCTTCCTCTTGTGTTTGATGAAGTAACCCTCCAGAGTGCATACTGTTCAGCCACAGGGCTTTGAGCTCTTTGATGCCAGATGTCTTTAAAAAAAAGATGAGAAAGGGTTGCATCCCATTCACCCTAGCTGTGGGATTCCTCATTTTTTCACTTTTGGGGATTGGATCCCATTTTCCAACTGAATGATTTTCCATGTTGCTTGCTAATAGATTGGATTTTATTTTAAATGAGAATTTTCCCATTTGAGGGATTGGGTCCCACTTATATGATATTCCCTCTCTTCTCACAGTAAAAAAAAAATTGTGCCATTACTGTATAAGCTAAGAGTGTATCCTTACCTACAGACTGGTATCTTGCTTAGAAGCACAAAAGCTAAGATCAATATTATAAATCTCCTGCACCTTACCAGGTGCATCCAGAGTAACCTGTGTGTTTCTTCCTCCCTCAAATTTTTCTTTACCTCCTATTTCTCCTCCTGTGTTGCTCTCACCAGAAGCAAGATGGATATGTTTGTTTGCTCTGTTGGAGTTTCAACAGTTTCTATTCTGCCCTACTGTGGTTTGCAATATCCCACAGCTCCAATGAGTTGTAACAGTGTGTGTTTCCCAGTACAAGTACTGTCAGTTAAACACAAAAACGCTACAGATTGAAAACACCAGTTCAAATCAGTAAAAAACTAATTCTGTTAGTTTTATTTATTTTATTTATTTTTTTACCCTATAGCATTCACCTGTGCACACACACACATTAAGACACACAACTACCAACCTCTGTCATTTTTTGTTGCAGCTGTGGAAGTCAATGACAAATTATAGGAAGTAAAATAACTGGGCTTCTCAACAAGATCTAACCCCCCCCCCCAAAAGAAAAAGAAAAAAAAAAAAAAAAAAAAACACACACACGCAGACTGTCACAGACTGTAATCCCCCCACCCCCCACTACACATTACATTAACGTACATCTATGCGTTACATTAACGCACATCCAGACAATCACTGCCACCTTCTAACATTTTTGCACTCTACACTTTACACTTTACTTTTTAATTATGTATATTTATGTTCCTTTTAAATATAGTTCTTGCTTCTTGCTCTTCACTCTTTTCTTTTACTATAACTGTCCTTTAGCACCAATATACCAAGACAAATTCCTTGTATGTGCAAACATTTGGCAATAAAGTCTATTCTGATTCTGATTCTGATTCTGATAACATTGTTATGGATAACAAGCTTATTTCCTGATCAGACATGACTACATAGTACACATGAAAAAAATTAGGCACAGACAATTGTTGGCAGCTTTTTCTCCTCTCAGTGTGCTCTCGCACTGTGAGTATCCACACTGACTATTTCCATTATGGTGAAACTCCACCAACTTCAAATGTGATCCACTAAGAAGCCAATTCTGCTTCTTCATTACCTCCTTATGAGACCTGAGCAGTTGTCTTCACACTGCAGTAATTTGCTCTGCAAACTTAGCAATGATGTTTAGATTTGCCACTACGTATAAAACCCCTCCTCCTTAACTGTCGAGAAAAAAAGGCAAAATTGTTTTGCTTGGGGTTACAAAGATCAATTTATGTGTGACTTTAGCAATTGTTAGCAATAATTTTCCTCATTCAATTTGGATTGAATTCATTTCCTCAACTCTGTATCCTGTTTGCTAAAAATTGCCATCTCTGAGAACTCCTTAGATATCCAAATATTTCAGTTTGGACAATGTTAATTAACTTGACATGCCCAAAAGTGACCCATTTTAGGGGGCAGACACAGCTGTACCCAAAGTCATCATGAATTCATCACTTTGTGCTACAGAGACGTGAGTGTGAGCGGCAGGGGTCAAACTGACAATTAAAAATGTTCTTCCTTTTAAAAGCCCTCTTGTGACCTGCAACAGATTGTAGTAATGTAGCTGTGAAAGCAAGCTGAATAATTAATTTGATGCACCATTTTTTTTCTACAGGTAATCTCATCTTTGGATGTTTTATGGTTGTTGTTGCTTCCTGACTGTGTGGCAACTAAGTTCACCTCCTAATAATAAATAACATTCATTAATGTCATTGTCATTGTCAGTATTTACGGCCTGTCATTGGGGTTGTGATTGAATATAAAGTGAACTGTGGTGTGTATTGCAGGGTTTTGTTTTGTTTTTTGTTGTTGTCGTTGTTTGTTTGTTTGGTTTTATGTTATAGCTAGAATATGGGGTTAATAAAATGGTTTTAGGCATGTTATGACTGTTACGATGTTACTGTTATACTATAGTACTACATGCTGGAGTATATAAAAGTCATTTTGCATCACTTTATGCCTCACCCTTCATTTGCTCTGTGGCAGTAAAATATAGATGAACTTTTAGACAATTTATAAAAATAAAGGCTCTGTTGAACAGATTAATTGCTTCAATGAAATGACTCAGTAGACAAAATGACTTAATGGCTTGGTTGATTTTTGCAGTGTATCCTTTTAACTTTTTGCTCATTATCCAATACTGATTGATTAATAGTCAGTTGCAAGTCTTTCACCATTTGTGCCACATTGAAATCCTGGCTTGCAAGACCAATTTTGCAATATTGTCTAATTATGTCAGGAATGACAGATATCCTCCTCCCGTGAAGGAGAAAACAGCAACACCAAAAAGTATGTCCTCTACAAGACAGTTAGGTGTACTGGAGTTGTTCTCCTTTACACAGCAAGGCTTTCACAAACAGCCATTAACTCACACATACACATATACAGTATGTGCTGCAAGCAGGCTCAAACATTATTTGTGTTGAACCTGCATTTATAAGTTGTTTGACTTTATTTTATTCTTTTGTATCAGTCAGTTTGCTGTTATAAGCCAGAGCTCAAACACTTAATCTACTCTATGTTTAATGTGTTGTTTTGGTGGGATTGTCAAACACCATGACAGCATAATCCGACATGTCAGATTTAAATAAGAATAGGATTAAACTTCAGGTATCTGAGGATATAGCAGCATTGTACAAAAAATTCGAATTGTGTATAGAAAAAAGAAACACAACTTTCTCCCATAAACAGGCCTGTCAAAATTACCTGCACAGCCAAATATTGGTATCCTGCAGCAGTCCCTGAAAAACACAAAATTCAAGCTCCAGATGCACTAAGGCAACCGAAACATTATAACAATATTGATGTATGTGTGTGCGTAGGCGTGTTTGTGCATGTAAACAGTGGCCCATAGCGCTGGGCCAGTGTTTAATGTCTGGAGCCATTTCTCCAGCTCAGATATAAAAACAGCTTACAGCAACAAAATTGTGTGTGTGATTTTTTATGTCTGTGTATGTGGATGTACTTTACTATTGAGGATTATACAAAATGGAAGGAGGCCAGTGTCCCTCCTGTTGTTGCTGTATGTCACTTTTAACAAGCACAGTTACTCCACAGAAATTTCCCTCTGAGTTTATGTTGCATGCTGTAGTTACCAGATGTTTGAGAGACACCAGAGAGGTGAATTTTAAATGTAGTCTGCTATGCTTTAGCAGGCTTCAATCACATCAAAGGATACAGTATCTACTTTTTTATTTTGTTGTCTTTGGATCTCCTACTTGGTATTTTAGCATCACTAATTTTAACAATAAAAAGCCCAGTTTTTTCATCTCACCTAAGTCTTAAGTTTTGCTGTCTATGTGATAAGATCAGGTGAGTAAAAAACAGATCTAATTCAAAACACATATCCTATTCATGCAGATAGCAAGGACAAACAATTATTTTGGATCAGCAAGAGGTTTCTCTCTCTTTCTGTGGTACTTTAGAGGAAAAGCAGAGAAGAAAGTGTCCTGACTGTAAACTTGACGAGTTGTCAACAACTGACAATGTGGCTTTCACTGTTTGTCACACCAGCAAAACAAAATAGCAACAGAATACTGCCTTAAAGAGTGTATCAAGAGTGTGGCTGTCCTCACATTTGTCACATATTTTCTCTTACTTGAAGTAGCAATCATTTGTCACACAAGTACACATACACACATCAATACATTTTTAACACCCATAAACCTTACAGTTAGATCCTGCCCCCAGGATTCTCAAATGTCTTTTACCACAACCTGAACCTAATCCTGTTCTAAATGGAAAATTAGAATTCACAACTATTTTGTACGAATAATAGTTCTCTTTTCATGTCTGTATCAGCCCAAGATCAACTAATAGATTTTACATTTGATTTTACATTTGCATTACAGCAACCAAAGGTTTCGCCAGAGTCTCACAAATTGACACTTTTCCAAAGGCCCAGGAACCTTACCAATGTTTCACATGGAGGAAGCAGGGTCTAAATTAAATTCTTCTGAGCTTAGTTCCTGGTGTCAGAAAGTCCTTGCTGTGGGGTAGTACTTTCCAGTAGCCTGGGAAGTATTTTGGTGGAGTTTGCAGTGCTGATCATCTTGTGGCTGCTACAGGGAAAGTGAACACAAAAACAAAACAATATGTTTCACATGTGATATTAAAAAAAAGGAAAAAAAAGAATTAAACATTCAGATTGTCGCTACCTAGAAGACAGATTTTCAGTCTGCTTTTCCATCTCTGCATGTCTCTCTGCATATATTCATTATTCATCTGCTTAATTTCACAGTGTCCTTGATGCAGTGGAAATGCAAAGAGGAATGCATAAAAAGCACTTTTATTAATTTAATTTTGGTCGCATGTCTCCACCATTCCTGGAACTATGTGCTATAATTTCAAAGCACAACTTTAAATGTCAAAAAAGGGGGTGCTTAACAATGAAGGCCTGGGTGAGTTTAAAACACTGGCAAACAAGCATTACCAACATATTTTTTTATACCTTTTGGTGCTACCCACTTTAATAGGTATTCTTAAATGACCCATTTTCTATCATGACACTGCTTTCTCCCTGCTTTTGTTTTCTATCTTCACTTAAAAACATCCATCACCTGAATTTCTGTGTGTTTCTCTTGTTTTTCATGAGGAAACTAAGCTGAGCTCTGTTATGAGACATGGTGATGAATATACAAATCATGCATACACCTACACACACGGATGTTTACCAGATGTAAGGGAATGTATGGAGCAGAGAAGGTAAAAGAGGGGGAGAGAAGGGGAGTGATTGAGAGAGATGAATAGCAAAGGCGAGGGATGATAACAGGGGCCCAGCCGTGCGGTCTCTTATTCAGATAGAAATCAACTTAAAACACTGTAATGACAAAGTACTCCTAAATGCAGTATAATCACACGGCACTGTGAATCTCCGTCTTCGTCCCAATCCAGGCCCCAGGCATTCCAAATAACTCTTGTCTCAACCTTGAGCTCTGAATGCTTTTCTCCGCTGAGAACACTTCTTCTCATTTTTCAGTTTACAGAGATGAAGAAACATTTTTCTTGAAGTGGGCGAGGTAACTGCGTAGCTTATTTTGGCATTTAAAATATGTGAATCAGTACCAGCCTGATGATATCGCCTTTGCTGGTTCACAGAATTCTATGTCATCTAAGAATGTTTTTATTTCTAAGCTACACACAGTGATGTATTTGACTTTATATGCAGTTTGAAATCAGTGCCAGTTAAACAACACAAGAGTGCCAGCTAAACAGTCTCTTAAAAGATGCAGTCAATGACTCAAACATGCCTTGGTGGATGTTTTTAAGTAACAAGAAGCAATGTATAAAAGTAGGTGGCTTATCCAATTTCAGGGTCATGAGGTCTCTTCATAAAGCTTACTCAGAACATGAACAGAGCATTTGTTGGTTTTACAGTGTTCCAGTGCTGCAGTTGAGAGCTTTATAATGTCTGTATTTTAAATAGCATTTAAATGCCCCCGTAGTTTAATATACTCTTATGATGTGTTTCATTGGATAGTGTCCAACTTCTGTGGAAACTGTACTCAAAAGAAGACATGAGATAAGCACCTGATTTTCCAACAAGTCATCCAAATTGTACAAGGTACATTGTTCGTCCCTGCCCTCTAGAATGACACATGGCAGCGTTTTCCAAACACCAGCAGGATAACATTTGTCTGAGCCTTTCACAACTATTACAAATCAGGTTTAGTTAAATTTGGATAAAATAAGTGCTTTGTTAAGGTTAGAAAAATATTGTGGCTTGGGTTAAAATGACTACTTTCCTAAGATTAGGGGCCTTTGTCATCATGGTTGCATGGTAACCTTTAGTTAACATTAGGGAGTGATCATGGTCATGCCTTAAACTAACCATCGGTTTGAAACAAGAAACGAACAGAGGTTTCCCATGTTAAAGTCCAACGTTTTATTGAGCTATCCCTCCTACCTATGCAGAGTCATTCTATAACAACATGATCTCTCATCATAATTACGTTGGCTGCTAGACAGCATTGGCACTTGAATGTAAACATACATTGTTTGGGTACTTGGTAAAACAACTGACATATATATATATATATATACTACTTGGTAAAACAACTGACATATATATATATATATATATATATATATATATATATATACACACACACACACACACACACATTGCTACCCCGGGACACACTTTGTTCCAGGGTAGGAATGTTATTCAGTATGTCTGAGGTTCATTCAGTTATTTCTGTAATTTATCATCTTTACTGGTCTCTAATCTGTTCATTATGTGTTTGCTGATTAAGAGGCTGGTTCTGACTCTAGTGGATATATCATGTGTATGTTTCAGTGTATGCATGTGGTTGCACAATAACTGGAACTCCAAGAAATATAGGACTGCCTGTCGACTACATAAGCCATCAAGCGTCTTATCTGAGTGTCCTGGCCCATGTCAGGATAGGACTTTTTATTGTGTTTGTTGAGTCATGCTGAAGCATTTCCCAGAAATAAAAGCCATTATTCATGCTCTCTTTCTTTCTTTCTAACAAATTCTAAAGATATGCCTTTAAATAACATAAATTGATACAGGACAAAGCATTTTTTCTTTAAAAGAACCTTGCCCCAATCCAGCTACTTCCTGTTACTTCAGAAGCCTGTAGGGTATTTGAGGCAGACGCCTATCAGGTTGTAGTTGGAGTTTGGTGAACTCTTGTACGGAAGGTCACACTCAGCTAATCCTATTTGTAATCAAGACTTTCTTCTTTCTCTGGTCCAAGAAAAAGACCATGTTGTCTTTGGAGCAATCACAACTGTAGTCTGTTGCCTGGGGGGTCAAGCTGTGTGAAGTTATTTAGTGTATTAAGTATGCCTGTTTGGTTTGTCGTTTGAACCATGCTCACCATGCTTTGATGATTAGCCTGTGGCTTTGTTTCCACGTCAAGGCAGCTTTTGTTTGAAGCACATTTGTAGGAGTTGTAGAGATGGTGCGATAACTGCTGTTGTTGAGATGTTTGGATTAGGGGTGGGAGAGATAAATGTATAAGCTCAAGTGCTGTTTTCAGGTCCATTTGATTTGTGTTATGTTTTCATTTAAGCCACAACATAACACCTTGACTTTGTCTTTTAAATGTGACTCCTAACCTAATGCATGAAATTTCACTTTTTCCTGCTATTAATATGATTAATCCATCTCTGTGTTTGTCCTTGTCTCTTTCCCCATCTGACTCACTCTGTAGCCCCAGCAGAGCCATTGCTGTGCAAGTTTGCTGATGGAGGCCAGAAGAAGAGACAGACCCAGGTCAAGTATCCCCAAAATGGCAGACCGTGGCCACGGGAAGGAGAGGTAAAGCTTAAAATTTATTTAACCATTTCAAAGCTCACCAGTACCCATCATAAAAGATTCCCTTCATCAGCCACCAGTGTTTTCTTAAAATACAAGTGGAAAAGGCAGTTGTAACACAAGAATGTCTTACAATCAGTTTGTCACAGCATAATCCTTTCTGCCCTCTGCCACTATTAAAGAAAGTAACACAGATTTTTCCTCAGGCAGAATTATGCTGCACCAGACATTTCCTAAATCAACAATAAGCTCTTGCTTCGCATAATCAGAATGAGTACACTGTGTCAACTAAGAGAGTTTTTCTGAGGAAATAGTGAAGTTAACAAAACCAAAAGTGGTGTTGTTCTAACTTAGTCACAAGTATGAGTACAGTATATCCACAAACCTCTTTTAAATCTTTTCCTACTCAGCTTTCTAGCAAAAGCATAACAATAATCTTATCATAACAGAGGTGAGAGAGAAATCCTGTTAAATACAGTACGATAGACTGTACTGCAGCAGTCCTACTTCACAGCAAACATTACAGAGGATCCAAAAATCATCCTTCTCATACATTTTAAATATCTAGCTGATGTTCACTTTGACATCAGTTTCTTTTTCTTATTTTATAATGGAGTATAAAATCTGAAAAGTATGACAGGCCCCCCTGTGGGGTCATTATCAAATTTCATTTCCAATAACATACTGTAGGCTGAATTAGAGATGCTGCTGACAGTATGAAAGCTGGCATATATAAAGGTTATTAAATTTCAAATATAAGGTTATTACAAGACCCCAATGCCAAGTTGTTTTTTCTTTTGTTGAAACTCCCACTTCCAGTCTGTCATCCTCAGAAGAAATGAAACCTTGTGCAGCAGACTGAAAGCAGATTGACTGTTGCACAATGCTGAGAGTTCAGAAGTTGTTAGTGTCGATACCAAAGCTTTAATTTACAGAACAAGCAAAAGTGAATAATAATGTCACCACCCACACACTGAGTAAAGTTTTAAACAGTTTCCCAACATTTGCTTTACATGGAGGTTGGGAAAGAGCAGGGTGGTGAAGTGAAATGAAATGGAACCAGGCTGAAACAACTGTGCGCTGAAATGAGAACCGCCACAACAAAAACAGGATTCTACGGCGTATGTGTTTGTCTTTTGTGTGTAGCCAGCACAGACTGCAATTTTAGAGAGTTTTTTTCCCTTTTTTCAGCAAAAGGAAAGAATGACAAATTACATCAAAGCTTAGTTAACATTAGAGGCCTTGGTGTAAGTGATTCATTTTTGTGTCCTGTTGTCAACATTTGTGAATTGTCAGCTGGACTTGAAATAAATGATCCATGCTTTCAGTGGGATTCCTCACACATTTGTCAGTGGCCCAAGCCCTGACAAGCCCCACTTGGCGTTGCAGTGGAAAATCATCCCTTCAGAGGTTTATGCATTTGTCAGAGCCAGGTCTCAGAGTCCAGGCAGACTAATAGAGACATCTGGCCAGGGAAGTGCTTTGAGGGGCCTCATCGCATCCTCACACTCAGTCAGCCGATCCTAATCTCCTTGAGCCTCTCACTCCTAAATGAATCTGGCCTTGTGACTATGACATGAGCCCATATCACACACAGAATCACTCACATATATTTGTGCAGAGAGGTGCACACAGGATAAAACACAGGCAGATCATTCAACCCTGGGCACCCAAGGATGAGGCCCCTCACCCATCCTGCATAAAACCAAGACACCCAGAGAAAGAGGGTCTGTTGTGTCTGTTTGTAGTCCTCTATGCAGTCTTTTGTGTTTCTCTGTAGTTTCTTTGTAGTCATCTTTGTAGTTGTTTTGTGTCACCTTGTAGTCATCCATGTGTCTATGTAGACATCTGTGTGGCCATTTTGTGTCTCTGTAGTCATCTGTTTGGTGTTTCGTTATAGTCTTTTGTGTCTCTTTGTAGCCATATTAGTGGCTGTCTTGTGTCTCTTTGTTGTCATTTTGTATCTGTATAGTCATCCGCATACCTATTTTGTGTCTCTGTAGTCATCTGTGTGGCTGTTTTGTGTCTCTTTGTAGTCATCTGTGTGTCTTTGTGGTCATTTTAGATTTTTTGTAGTCATCTGCATGGTCATTTTGTGTCTCTTTCTCATCATCTGTGGTCATTTTGTGTCACCATGTAGTATTTTTGTGCGTCTTTGTAGTCATCTGTGTGGCCGTTTTGTGTCTCTTTGTGGTTGTTTTGTATATCTTTGTAGTTGTTTTCCATCTCTTTGTAATTGTTTGATTGACTTTCCAAGAAATTTTAACAGTCACATCAAACAGAAGCTCTGGTCCAGTTGCCAACTTAAAGTGTCCTTTAGTTTCCTTATGTGTTCACACATGTTTTCAGGGGAAACACGCATGGACAGATATCTAAGTATACATATCCAGTGACTAATGCTGGTGTTATGCAGCAGCTGAGAAATATTGTCCAGTTTTTGCTGTTATATGAAGGAAACTTAGAGGACAAGATGCAAACATCAAGATGCTTCATAGAACTGAACTCTTCTAGTTCTTGCTCGGAAATCTTTTGTTGCAAAAAACAATTGAATAGATTGCCTAGGAACTAGCAGTGAATACAAATTTTGCTCAAGGTGAAAGAATTCTTGTATGTGTTTATGTGTAATGTACATTTTACCTGGTATAAAAATTAATATCAAGCTTTAGGATGATTAATTTTTGCTTTTTTATGTCATCAATGTCAGGCACTCCTTTTTATTGCCTCTGCAGTGTACATGTATATTCCCCCATCCTGGCTAGGAGCAGTGTTGGGGGGGGGGGACCAAACATCGCTGCAGAGTTCAGCATCAGGGCACACTTTCAACTCATGTGCCAATTTGGAGAGAAGAGCCTTGTGTGGAATACAGAACAACTACAAACTGACTTTTGGAAGGCTGCAGATAGAAGAGGAGGGGGGAACAATGACAAAGAGAAAGACAGAAAAGGAGAAAAATAAAGATTAGAGGACTAAAAACACTATTGATGCTTTAAGTTTGAACCAACATTGCCAAGAGGCAGTCACGTCAGTGGAGATCTTCATTCATTTGCACATGATAGAGAAAATGTGGCACAGCTAGAAAACATTCAAGAGAAAAGTGTCACTTAATGATGAACACTTGACAACAACAGGACAACATTTAATGGAGAGCAGGAAGGACAGAGAGAATGCTTATGCTACTAAAATACACCTTTTAAGATTTGAGTTTCTTCCGATACTGATTTTATTCAGCTAGAATGTAAAAATCATTAATACTTAGCACTGTTGTTATAACTGAGCCCTGCGAATGGTGCAGATTGCCATAAGAAAATTACAGTATGGTGTCTGCTTATTGTTCCATGAGCAGCACTTCCTGCAGTTGGGGTGTGACAATGTATCTTGGGTCAATATTTTGAGTTAGAAAATGTTGATGATATGTGTGAATGAGATGAAAACTGGATCGAAGAAAACCTCAATGAAAGGAAGTTTGGGCTTGTCTTGATTTATTGAGTGCTTTTGGTGTATTTAGCTTCTACTGATAGTACAGATGTTTGTTGTAACAACAAACACTGACTGTGTGTGTGACAGCTCAGATAGACTGATTTCAAAACATAGCAGGAACTTACATTTCTCTCATTTTCCTCCAGATTGTCTCCTTTCTGCTCCTATGTGCATTCACGAATCCATACAGTTGGGAATAACTGAGTAATTTTCACTCAATATTTAAAGTTTCA
The DNA here is from genome assembly GCF_001640805.2 of Lates calcarifer. NCBI lineage: Eukaryota > Metazoa > Chordata > Actinopteri > Centropomidae > Lates > Lates calcarifer. Next base: position 26,265,209 of record NC_066847.1, on the reverse strand, counting down.
TCTCAGGCAGATGTGTTGTCACCTTAGTTCATGGCGCCAAGTGTGGATTTATGTCTGTTTGTCTCTACATGGGTCTTTTTATTGACTTTGTGTGACTTTTTTTATTGACTTTGTGTGCTCCACATTGTCAAATGCAAGTGGAGCAAACAGCAACATTTACCACATTTAGTTTGAAAAGAGACATTTGTGGCTTTTGTTTCACTGTGAACATTCCTATGTCAATATTTGTTATTATTCCATTTATATGTTTTTATATTTTGATTAATGATTTCTTTTTTGTTGTTGTTCTTACTGAAATCTTTTAGAAAACTACCAGTGATGAAACTATAAAATACTTTGCACAAGAAAAGACTAAGGAGCAATAAATTCTACTCTCATATGTTGTTTTCAGTTATACTTAGTTAAGTATTGCAATTACAGCGAACTAAGTATTGTGTTGTTGAATATCTATTATGCAGTAACATAGATGGTATCTGATAAAGATACCCAGGCACACTCACTCAAACTATCAAGACAATGCCAATTATCCAACAGCCTCCCTTTTGTGATCATTTTACTATGTCTGTTTTTATTTTTGATGATTTTCATGACACATGCTTTTAAGAGTCTCTCAGGCTCACACACAGTCATACAGAACCATTTCATTCTTCATAAGTGCTTTTAACTGGCTCATTTGAGATTTCTGGGCTACTGACATCATCCATTGTTGTTTATTTGTCAGGTCTTTGCGTCCCATTCACTTTTTTTATATTGGCGAATTTCAAGAGAAAGAGTGTGTGTTCAGTATTTATTTCGCATCATGAATCACCTTATTTTCACTCTTCCACTATCTCTCCCTCTCTCAAATCATTACCTTTATTGTCTTGACCATTTGTCACAATGCACTTTTTAATCTCAGTTGGCACCACCAAAAAACTGTTTACACATCAAAATCTCAAAAAAGAGTAAACACAGATCCCTCAAAAGACATATGAACTATTTTAACCTTCGTTTCTCTCTTTATGTCTTTTTCCAGAGTGGTATGGCGTTGACATATGATCCCACTGCGATGCAGAATGGGTAGGTGTTTTCTTCACAGATTTATGAACTGTGTATACAACTTACGATGTGCAAACTTTATTTTTGATTCATATTCCATGTCAAATATTCGTAAATCAAACCCCACAGAAATTGCTGGAGCCCCAGAATCAGCACCAGTATATGAGCCTTTACAAAACTGACACATAATCTAGCAAACCTGCACAGATGCACATATATAGCAGCCAACCATCAGCACTCATATCCACAAGAGCACCTGCATGCCAATGAGCAGATCACACATATGCACGCACATTCTCAAACAGACACAGGACACACAGGTTGTTAACACACACAGATCTATTCTCTCTCTCTCTCTCTCTCTCTCTCTCTCTCTCTCTCTCTCTCTCTGTCTTTCCTGCTCTCGCCCTCATTCTCACATCTGACTGATGCAGATTGAGCATTTATTTATGCACCTATGCATACAAGCTGTCAGACGTGTAGGTTCTGATTGCAGACAGCGAAGTTGGGTGGTGTTGCAATGCCGCTGTAAGACTTTCGTCAGCCGAGGCTATCTGCAGTGCTCCCAGGCTGAATGCAGAGAGCCGAGTGTCTGCCTGTTTCAGGGGGAAATTGGAGATCGGTCCTGTCTGCTAGGAATGCTGCTGGTGATGCGATCCCAGGAGATGCTTCCCTCCAGCTCTGTTTCTCTTCTCCTCCCTCTTGTCTACTCAATCCTTCTTCCTCTTTGTATCCCCGCTTTCCCTTTTTCTCCTTTTCCTTTTCCTCTTCCTTACTCTTGTCCTGTTGTGTTCTACACATTGTTACATTCACCTCTCCTCATGTCAACTTTAAATCAGCCCCTCTGCTTGTCTGACCTGATTCTAAATTCTAAACTGTTTTCAACTATTTCCTCTCTTACCCATCTTCCTTTTGTTGTTGTCTTGTTTAGCTCCTTTATTCTTCTAATTCCTACTCTCTATTTCCAAGCATCTGCTTCACTTTCGGTCATTTCTGGTGTCTCTGTGCCTGCGTGCATGCTTGTGCATGTATAAATTCATGTTCTCACGCGAGCATCTGTGCGCTTGCGGTGCTTAAGCCCTCTCTGACCTCTCTTCCGAGGTCATCTCAGCTCCTTCCGGCGTAGCACTAAATGACTGTGAAATGCTAATGCAGCTAATTAGAGAGGCGAAAAGCAGGGAGGGAAAGGAGTTGAATAAAAAGGGAAGGCCGGGTGGGGTCAAGAGGAGGGCAAAGGCAAAAATGAAGTCAGCCCAAGGAGAGGGGAAGGGTACAAATCAATTACAGGTCTCTCCAAGCTTGAGGACGGCTGGCATTTAGGGTCTGATGCCAGTCCGAGGTTATTGGAAACATGTGTCCCAACCGGCCAGACTGCTTTGGCTTATAGCCTGTTGTCTCTTTATCAGAGAAACACAACATTCTCTTTCTCTGGGGGCTCTTTTTCTCCTGCCTCCTATCTGGTCTGTCTGCTTTCCTTTTGTTTCTCTATCCTTCTTTCTTTCTCTCTGCCTTTTCCTCTGCCTTAGCACTTCTCTATTTCTTCTATCTCTCCTGCACACACACACATACAGAATATTTTAGCATGCTCACCCACATTTCTCCGCTAAAAAGCCACCGAGGTCGGCACTAAATCATTTGCTAATTTTTCAGGGCAAACTCCTGACAGTGCAGCTAGGTCACACCAGGGATTCACAGAGAGGTTTTAAATTCAATCCCATCTTAATGTTCTCTTCGCAATTACATGTTTAGTGTATTGTTTAAACGGCCAAACTGGAGTCCCTATTGACAGCATGCTGCTCAAGGCTAATAGCCTCCATCAATAACCTTGGATCTGTCCTCTACCTACTATTCCTCTCTCTCAATACACATCACTCTAATGAAAAATACAATATACACAATCAGAGAACCATATTGAATAACCCGGTTCTGTTTGCTCATTTGTATTCATCAGTGACAGTAATACACTATCTCTAATGCGAGTCACACATTAATTGTACAGTCAAAAAGATGGATTCATACTGCTGTATGATCACTAAAGGAGTTTTTTTGTTTTTTTGTTTTTTTTTACTGTCACTGATCATCACATGTTGCAGTTCTTACCCCAGCTTAGATCTACATCTGTCCAATATTTTCATTTTCAAGTGATGCCAATACGTATAATATTTCAATAAATGCAGATGTAAAGTGCAGTAACTCAGAGCTCAGAGGGGAAAAAAAATGCCAATACAGAATATTAGCATAACTGACAATACATGTGGTGTCCTTTGAGGCTATGTTTACAAGGAAAGCTAGTAAGACCTTAAGGTGAGCAGGAGTTGAAAGGTGCAAGGGGAAAATTTAAGAAAATCTTTCTCCCTTCAAGGAGTTATGGTCAAATCAAAGTAAGCTGCGCCAGTATCAACACTCCTACAGTAAGATAAAACACACAATCAACCTGCATATGAACCAGAGCTGAAACTTGGCAAGAGAAAAAATATGTAGAGCTAATAATTCATGGGATTTCTTTTTCTGGTTCCAAAGAAGTGAACCATGTTAGTAACCGTAGTAGCTGTACTCTGTATGTACGACCACTGAGGCAACAACATGCCAAGGAGAGCATAAAAATCCAACAGGGAGGCTGGATGTCCATGTGAAGCACAATCACGCTCTGGAGCTTATCGCAGGCAGTTGGAAACCAACCGCATCCACACAGCCCAGACTGCAATATTTTAAAAATATATGAGGGTTTGCATCTCACAGCTGAGATGCAAAACTGCTTGTGCTATCACTGACCAAACAAATCATAATGTGAAACAGGAAGTGCAATTATGGAACAGGTGGGCACCTCAAGAACCCATTTCACCCATGAGATGAGATGTGTGCTCATATTATAGTGGAGTAGCACCAATAAATCCACATTTCCTGTCTTGGGCTAGTTGCTGAGCCTCACTGTCATCTTTGTATGTTGTATATTGTATTATCAATAACAGACGGCTACAACAATAAAATTCCAAAACCATTATTTGTCAGTGGCACTTTTGAGTTACCCTTAAAAGTAAACCAACAGTGTGTTTGTTATTTAAGTACTTTTCTCCCCCAATTAAACAACACTTGATTTGTGGGAAGCACCTTTTAATACAATCACAGCTGTTACAGATAGATAGGGGAGGGGGTTCTCTCTCTGTCTCTCTGCCACTCTCTCCCTCTCTTTCTCTCTCTCCCTCCCCTCCCTTGCTCCATTATTCAGTCAACAGACACTTTGGGATCGATCGGGCACAGCAACACGGCCTGGTGGATGAAACATGTCCTCTCTAGGTACACAATGATAAATAAAGCACCGCGAGCCATGGCATTCTACCGCTGCAGGGCTGAGGGGGTGGAATGAAAAAAAAAGAGTTGGAGCAAAATCAGAAGGGCAAACAAAGGTATAGAAAGAGAAGTAAACAGAGTGTAAAATGCAGATGTTGCAGATGCAGCCTCCCCTTCAAAGTGGAATATGCGTAGGTGGGAACATAAAAGGCAACACTGAAATATTTCACCCACTCACACATTAAGGTGATAATTCATTATTATGCATAGCAGTGGAGCAGACTCCTTTGTAACATGATGTGTACTCCGGTGCAGTGTCAAGTCTCATTCTAAGACATCTTTGATGGTATGGCACTGAGTGAAGCTGCAATATTTATTGTTTCCAATACAGCCTTGATGATGTCTGATCCATTTTGTCAGTGGTATCTTGAAGTGCTCTGGGTGGTTGAAAACAGAGAGATACAAAAGGCTCATTTTCACCTTTACATGTGGCGATGTCGGTAGAGCTAAAGCTGTATGTGCAGAGAAGCCTCTTCGACATCATCCTGTCTTTCAACATGTTCTTGGTTCTGTTTTATCCCATGTATATATATTTTGTGACTTGATGATGTCAAAATTAAACATTTTCTTTTTTCCTTCTTTAGGTTCTACTCTTCACCATACAGCATCTCCACAAATCGGATGATTGCACAGACATCAATCACACCCTTCATTGCTGCCTCTCCTGTTTCCACATATCAGGTGGGTGGACCCTGTCTGTGGTGTATTGGGTTAGGTAGAGCATATTAGGCCTCTTAGAGCTTTTCTGTTGTTCTAGAAAATGAAAATGGCCTCTTCAAACAGGCAGTTGAAAAATTGGCTGCCTAATAAAGGATATAAGTTGTGTTTAGATGAATAACTTCATAGCTAAAAAGATTGTTTCATTATGCTAATTTCTTTCCAAATTTAAGTCATTTTAATTTGGTCCAAGCCACTATCACAAAGCACCCCACCCTACTTCTAGCCTCTTGACTTTGTTAGCTTTCTGCCCCGTCATCAGATTTAGCAAAGCAACTGATGTTCTGTCTAACAGAGTTCCAACATGGCATCCCATGGGCATGCAATGTAACCTAGTATTGCTCTGCTAGCATCTGAGTGAAGTTAACAACTCTTAAGTTTAGCAGTAGTGTTGTTTCAGTAGTTCTAAAGAATAAATCTGTTAATATTCTATATTTTCTCATGGTCAGTAAATCAAACCAAAACCAACCATGAATTGATCCCACCAACAAGTATTGACTGTGTAGCCAAAGCCTGATATTTGTTATTCTGTTTCACTGCCTTAGAGTTGCAATTGTCATTAGACTTAGACTTAGACAGACTTTTATTGTCATTCAGTATGCAGCAAGTGTATACAGAACAAAATTTCGTTTGCATAGGCCTCAGTTTTTCAGCTTCAGTGCAGTGCAAATGTATGTGCAAAAATTTCTGCAAGCAGAATGAGAATATATATACATAAATATTAAATATGTACAATTTAAATGTGCGTCATTAAAAACTGTTAGTCAGTCACTCATACTGTTGCACTGGATGATATGTTCTTTAATTGAAGTTACTCAATTATCATCCAGAGAGTGAAGTTATTTTTTTTGTCAAACCTCACATACACTGGTTTTTCCTGCTGTTAAAGGGTTGTTTCCTAAAATCTACAGTGCACAGCCATAGAATTTTACTCAACATTTTTAAAATATGAAACTATATATTCATGACCTCTTTTTAAAGATTTATGTGTGCCACACTCACGTGAAGTCTTATGTGTCAGCCAGAGACTGTTGGTTTTTATTTTTTCATTGAATGTGCTGAGAGTAAGAAAAGTACAGAACAAAAGCCACCTCATTTTCAGTGGTGTTAAGAACTCTGTAACCTGCATGGGACCAGAGCTTTGAAAATATGTGATGAATATTTTCAAACAACGCAGCAGTCCACAGCATTTCTTATTCATGGTTTCATGGCATGGCATTTAAATGCTGTTGAATTGGCCATGCTATTCACTGTCGGTCTTTATGTAGAGTCTGGACATACAGGCCAAGGAAGTTGAGCTTGTCTTTTCTCAGGAAAGACTTAAATACAGAAATTGAGTCATCAGTTCCCTCCACTCAAGACAGTTCTCAGTCTAGCAATGATAAAACATAGGCTTACATTGCAGCACTCCTCCCATTGATCTTTCATTCTAAGGCACAAATCCTCCTTTTGTCTCTCTCTGTCTGTTCCCATGTGTCGCATCCTCTCTCCTCCACACACACCTACTTCACCTGTTCATGTCAAAGCTGGTTGCCTTTGGTTCTTTAAGAAGTTGACTCAGTACTTGATCCTCAGTTTGTCAGACACATAGACTTTAAAACAAACACGAGTCCACAGGTTTTCTCTTGCACAAAACACTGCTGTAAATGAGAAAGACAAATGCAAAGACACACCTTCAGCAGTGCAGAATTACACTGAGCCACAATCACACCATGCTTTTTGAGAAAAATAATAAGAAATTAACCTTCCTTGCGTTACTTAAACTCCCCACAGAGAGATAAGTAAATGTACACATGCACTCATATAATTGCTATATACTACATACCATACCATACCTCACATGTGCCAAAAGGGGTCTCTGGGGACTTGTTTCTCCTCGTGTTAGGGCTGGGCAGTGGGTAGCAGTAGGAGATGAAAGTGGTGATTTGTGGCCAAGACAGACTTTGATGATGAAACCTCCACTGTGAAGCAGTAATTATTAGACTGTATTGCTCTCTGTGGTCTTCATATCCTCTTATAATTACAACATAACATACTGTATAGTGGACCCTCAGTTACTGCTGTAATATTCTTTAAGACACCCTGCCGCAGGGACTGAGGCTCTGAAATGGGCTTGTAAAGACTTGAGCTAATGATTAATTTTCTCTCTTCTCCTCTTTGGTTTTCTCATTTTTGCTCCCTTTCTGTCATTCTGTCTTACAATTGTCCTGCTTTATGTTCTCTCTTCCTCAATTCTTTACCCACTTATAACAATCTTTTTGATCTTCCCTTTCCTCTCATCTCTTCTTGACCTCCCTTCTGCATCCTCCTACTCATGCCCATCCTCTTCTTTAATTACTTTGTTTTTCTCATCCTTCCTTTCTTGCTACCCTCTGTCTTTATTATTTCTATTTCCTTCATCATCTGTAATCATGCTGTCGTCACCTTCACCTTTGCTACATCTCTCTTTCCTCTTCTCTTCTCTTCTCCTCTTTTTCTTCGGTCCACAGGTCCAGAGTACATCTTGGATGCCACATCAACAGTATGTTATGCAACCCACAGTAAGTTAGAGCCTCTCTTTAATTCTTTTGTCTCATGTTGCTCCCAGTGGAGTAATTTTGTCCATTTTTGTCACTGCTTCCTTTTTACATTACATTCCTGCTTGTCATCCCTGTGTAAGCATCTCTCAATATTTGTTCCTCATATGTTTCTCAGTCTGCTAATCTCAGGTATTTTACAGTAATGCTCATTAAGAAAGACTGACTATTTGTAACAAAAAAAACACCCCAGAAAATATTAGGTCTTGTTTGGGCTATGATGGTCACTATAATTGCATTTAATTGCTAAATGTCATCAGATTTTTTCAATCTCATATTTCAGTCCAGATAATGGACTGGCACTGATAAAATGCTATGAATTACCAAAATTGCAAAAATCCAAATAATAAAAGAAAAATGACACACAGTTTCCAACAAGTGCAGCAACATTTGAGAGTCTGTGCCCAGGTCAGACCAGACAAAAACTGTAGCCCTACATCTGTGTCCTGCTCTGCTGATTCAGCCAGCAAATAACCTCTTTAAAGCATTTAAAAGAGCTCAGTGGAGCAGTCTGAAATCTATAATAAAAGGTTGCTCCCTGCTGGTTTGAAATGAAACTGCAGGTACAGAAACCTCCACAAATGTAATGGTAAAGGTAATACTGATGTTAAAGTCAGTTTAAACTATTGATCAGATTTATACAGTCATACATACATAAAAAATACCAAGGCAAAAACATATGGACACAACTAGAAACAGTATAATACAGTACTTCAGCATGCCTGAAGGATTAAGACTGTCTGAGGTCAGTCCATGCGCATACATACACATTTCTCTCTCACACACACAATTGCGATTGAAACACCCACACTTACAGTCATACATATTGGCTGTAGTTGTACAGTCAATAAATTCTTTAAACTCACCTACAGATACGCTTTCTTCCTCTTGTACTCTCTCACACGCAAACATAACCTAAACCCAAAGTTTTCCCTTCTTTTACCCAAAGACTGTATATGATTACTGATATAGAAACAACCTCCACAGACTTTGCTTTGAGCCTCGTGTAAACTCTCAACTGATGTTCCGTCTGTTTGTCTTACAGTTAGTTAACTACCCAAATATACAGAATAAAATCCCCACACCTTCATTCACTCCAGGGACAGAGTCCTGGGTTAATGTTTACATTCTGTAAATGTGTTTCTTTGTTTCTTAATTGGTGCAAGGAGTGAGGTACATTTTATCCTGTCTCATAGGTGATAAACTGGTTATTTCTCAGTACAGCAGAGCCAATAGAAAAAGAAATGAGACGCAGAATAGATTCATGTTGGAACTGTACAGGAACCTTGAAAGTGCATCTTAATCACCTTTAAAACATTTATTCACTTGTAGTTCCACTGGTTTTGTTCATGTACAGTATATATTAGTAATTTTAACATGACATCTGGAGAAAAATTAGCCTGTAAAACATGCATTTAATTTTTATAGCCACGGGTTTTAATTAAACACCTGTCCTGAAGATGTCCTCTTCTTAGACAGGGTTCATATGAAGGGGAAAGAAAATTAATGTCACTGTGGGTATTCTTATATTTTAGAAGAAAAAATTCTGTTACTCAGGAAGTGGGGGTGTCAGTCATGAGACAAGTGGCCAGTTCAATGAGAATTTCAGTGATCTTGGCCATGATGGCTGACAGAAGCTATCAGACACACCACATTATGTGGACAGCAGTGCTATCCCATGATGGTACTGTCTCATCCAGGTTTTTTGAAAGGGAAGGATGAGATCTACAGCGCAGCATGCACTATATATTTTTATTTTTTTTCTAGAAAATAAAGTCAGCTTCTCTCACAAAGAGGTGATAGTCAAGACAGATTTTATCATCCAGATTTTTATCTAACTGTGTGTGTTAGAGAATTGGTTTCTTGCCAGCAGCTGCAGACTATTTTATACCTGCAAAATTTAGTTATGCTCTGTTGAAGCTGACGGCTGTGGGGTCTTGGATAGAGGCAGCACAGGTATGGTATATTAACCATGCACTGAGGAACTGAAGCAAATACTAACACAATAGTTAAACTATCTCCAAATTCTGTCACTCCTCCTCTCCCGTCCTTGCTTCCTATCTGTCCTCTTTGTGTCTATCTGCCAACTGCTAAAAACATTCTGTTGTCATGTCTGATTAAAATTATGTCTGCGAGGGAGGATAATACCCTTCTGTAAATGTGTTTTCAAACAAATGTCCCATCTAATTATTTGGCAGGCTGCTTGATATGACTTCCTTAGACTTGGGAGTAAGACAGAGGAGAAGAAAGAATGAGGGGTTGGAGGAAGAGAAAATAAATACAAGTGCCTGCATTTGACAGAGAGGGGACATGGGGGAGAGGCAGGGGGAGGAAAGAAGGGATTACAAAGAATAAATTGCGAACAAAGAAAAGAAAACAACTGCTGCAAAAGCATGTCTGGGCTGTGCGTGCCTGTTCCCCAGCCTTGTGTCTGCATAGTCAAAATCCCTGTTAGACAACAAAGGCAAAGGCTAGTCATTGTATTTCCTGGATACAGAGGAGCTTGGCAAATTAAAGCTGCGTCAGGGAGGGAGACTGGGAGAGACACAGCGGCTTAATTCTGTTCCTATGGCAGCAGAGGCTTCCTCACTGCTATACCACAGTTAATGACTGGTAACTTCGATTAATGGCGTGCGCTCATTGACACATTTAGGTTGATGCACACAAGTGCGCCTCTACTAATCACTCAGTCAACAGTTCATCATACAGGCTTTTACATGCTTGTGGTATGAAAACTTTGAGGTTGCTATTTGTGTCACTGACGAATACACATACACAGACACATAGTTGCTTAAGAAATGAATGGCCCTAATTAAAAGGTTAGAATGACAGAAATAAAAACAGTTCTAAGTGCTATTTTTGCTCCTCAGGAATAAAGAAGGGGCACATACATGCAGTCAGACAACTATATTTACACACAGACACAAGCGCTCTCCCAAATTATTTCAGATACACACACACACACAGGCACACAAACACACCTATACACACAGTGGAGTGCCTTAAGGACTGTGTGTTTCCGAGCCTTGGTGAAATGCCCAGATTACTTGAACTCCCTGTCTTTACATCTTAATTAGTGAGAGGATGTCTTTGTGCATAATTACTCACAAATCCCCCTACAGGAAATGAATGCATTACCCTAACCATGCATAGCAAGAAATACAAGGAAGGCGGCTTATTGGGGAGGGATGTAATGAGACATCCAAAGAATTGGGATTTCAGATCTTCCTGAGTTAAATTGCCATGTTAAACCCATTTGAGGAAACAAAGGGGGTGAAGAATGTGTTGGAAGAAAGCACAGTTCAGTACATATCTGAGCCTGCAAATATTTTACAATACTCACTTTGTTTCTTTTTTTAAATGCTGAGATCCTGTGCATGCATGTGGGTGCATGTCTAGAGTTTTCAACCCCAGTGGTAAAATCCTGTGGGCCTTTGTGTGCAAAAAAAAAATAAAGATGAGACAGAGACAAAGGGGTGTGGTGTCAGGGTGGAAAATCATTTCTGTAGAAACACACAAACATCTGCTTTTCAGAGCACACCACCTGCAAGAGAACAAATAACGCTGTTTCACATCCTTTGCATGCTCACATACACACACACACACAGACACAGCGCTGCCGTCACTCCAGCAGCAGTTAGTGGTTTTCTCGATAAACGGGTGTCATTATCACTAATACTTTGTATTTGATGCTGCACGGTGCCTGCAGCATTGTGTTAGTCAGCTTCACTTCTCTACTGGGAAAATGACAGCAAAGGGAGGGGGAGCAGAGGAAGAGAGGGGAAGTGTGTGTGTGAGAGAAAGAGCAAGTTCAAAGTTGAAGCAGATCTTGTATTTTTCTCTCTCTCTTATCCTCAGGGAAACAATAACTGTCTGTCTTGCCTACACATTTATTTCTTGTCTGATACATTAACGCATCTGCATGTGCTTTATCACATACAGTAATACACTCATCACGTACGCCAACTAATACATAGTGTTCACATGCAGGTACATGCGGAGATAGCAACATTTGTACAGCTATAAATCATGGCAAATAATTAGTTATTGTGGGTTTCCTTTTGCTTTATGCATCTTTCTCTCTGCATGGGAGCCTGCTGCGAGATTGGATGTAATGAGAGAAAGAGCGAGGGAGGATGAGAAATCATTAAATGAGGGAATGTATTATATAGATGGATGAAAAGCCAGGGTATTAGCTAGATTCTGGCTGCTAAATCTACCTGCCCGAGCCAAAGCTTTGTGTGGGTTTGTGGGTAGATCTGTTGATGCATCTTTGTGTGGATGCACGCATAGATGTTTCTGTGTGTGTGTGTGTGTGTGTGTGTGTGTGTGTGTGTGTGTGTGTGTGTGTGTCTGAGTGTTTGTAGAAGTGCCACTCATTCACTTGTGATGATGAGAACAGTGTTGACAGAGCATTTCTGATAGCCAGGCTGCTGGGTTCTTCAAACAGATCTCCCTATGAAGACAGCAGTCAGGAGGAAGAGCGCTCACCACTGTTAACAGCTGTGACAATCCCTGTCTGTACTGTGTGTGTGTGTGTGTGTGTGTGTGTGTGTGTGTGTGTGTGTGTGTGTGTGTGTGTGTATGCCTCCCTGTGAAACTTGCAGACATAAGGATCTTCACTTACAGATTTGCAACTGTGAACAGCATCTGACAGACTGTATGTGCCTTCAAGAGGCACGCTTCACATAGCTAGACTTTGATTACTCCATGTGTGTGTGTTTACTTATCTGTGTCTGTGTTGTTGAAAGCTTCTGTATGAAACCCCACAGACACAGAGCAGTTAAAATGCCACACAGCTGGGCTAGTGCCTAAAACACCTAAATTTAATACCTGTGTTCTTCTAACATCCTGTCTCAACATGCAGCTACAGAAGTGCTGACTGCTCTCTGGAGCGATCTTGACACACATCCACTGATGCTGTCTGTGCTCACGGGAAGTGTAGTTAAACAGCTATCACAAATAAACAGTGTTTACCGCTGCAAGGATGTTGCCCAGGCATCTCAGCACACAGTGTGAGGAGTCTCCTATTAAATCTATACAGAGCTGTTGAGTCTGTAACAGAGCTGTAGTGGAAAAGTAGAGCTCAGTGCATCAAGGTGTTAGGCTGCATCAAAGCCCTTCACACTGAGGAGATTTACAGTAAAAGCCTTTCTGCCCCATTCAGAAGCATGTTCTGTCAAGCCTGCCAAGCCGGCTGACTGGCTGCTTTGCCGTGAACAAAGTCAAACCATTTGCAGACGTCAAACTTAACTGGGTTGGAGGTCTGAGCTTTTTCTTCTTGCTGCATTTTTTAAAGTGTGTTATTTAGCTGTATATCATAAAAACCAGCCTCTTTTGCCATTGCAGTAAACACATGGTGACATATTGTGAATATTCATGTTAACTAGTCTTCTTATTTTGTAAGGTACTTTTTTTTCTCATGAATTAAAGGAATAGTTCCACATTTTGGAAATATACTTCTTTGCTCACTGAAAGTTAGATGAGAAGATAGATTTGTCCATTAGATACAGACAGAAGCTACAGCCTTGAGACAGCCTAGCACAAAGACTGGAAACACAGGGAAACAACTAGCCTACCACCACCTCTAAAGCTCACTAATATGTTTTATCCCATTTGTATGGTGACTCTGATGTTGTTTCCCACGTTCTGATCAGTGGATAATAATTTGTCCACAATAGTTTGTACAGCAGTGTATATAACCTGTTGGTCATGTGTCCTTCCTTCCTTCCTCAGGGTGCTGTCATCACCCCAGCCACGGCCATAGAGCCCAGTTTGTCTCTTCACCCCTCCAGTGTTATGGCTCCTCTCACCCAGCAGATGAACCACATGTCTCTGGGCACTACAGGCACTGTGAGTCTCAGTTTTTTACCTCTACCATCTTGCTCTGCATGCCTTTTTTTTTTTTTTTGGTACATTTTGAGTGGTGATATATTAAATATAACTAGTCAGTGCAAATTTCTGCAATCAGCTGTGGCTGTGAAGCACATACCTATTTTACCTCTTTCTGTCTGTCTAAAATGTGCGATGACCCTGGGACCAAGCCAAACTGTTGCTATGTAATGTATTGTTAAATGCGGGCAGGGGGATTCTGGAGCACTCACTGTTTGTGCCTATATTATAATATTGTTTGTGTCCTGCTCTCTGCAGTACATGCCTGCTGCAGCGGCTGCTCCTATGCAAGGAACCTACATTCCCCAGTACACTGCAGTGCCTGCCTCTGCCATCACAGTGGAAGTAAGGACAAAATAGAAGAAACTGTTCATTGACTTTATACTGGCTACTCAGACCAACTTCATACAGCAGCCTGTATTATATAGACATCTACAGTGCTGTATTGAAAAGCTATTGCAGGGGGTTGAGAGAATTTTTAGCCACATCTGCCTTATACTGTGTCAAGACAAAAAACAAATTGGAAATTGTGTGCACTGTATACAGAATTAACTTGAATATTGAGTATCATATAACTTATATATAGTGTATAGAGTATAATTCTCTCACTTTATGGCCCTCTGATTAAGTACATGTTAATAAATGCCTCTGTACTTTTGAATGGCTATGATGTTATGAACTGCAGGAAGGAACCTAAATTTGAAAGCCTTGATAATATCAGAATCAGATTGTGGTTCTTTGTGATTCAGGGACAGACACTGCCCCTAAATTATGCTAAATTCCCAAAGGCCAGAGGAACTACTTTTGATTTCTTAAAATGAGTATCAGGTATTAAAGTGAGTCTTATTGCGTAAGTTGAACCCTGCACTTTTAATCGATACAGGGTGAGTTTTTGTCATTGGTAAACTGTTTGGATTTCCTCAGTGAACCTTTGTGCTAAATGGAGGTTGAAATTAAACCTTCTAACAGCATGAGGTAGTTTCATATCTGACCTATTTCTGTAACTGTGTTTCTGGTATCAGGGCGTGGTGACAGACCCATCTCCACAGACAGCTGCCCCGTCCTCACAGGATGCCAGCGGGCAGCAGCCTTTATCAGTGGAGAGTACAGGAGATCATGCCACAGCCTACTCTTACCAGCAGACTAAGTGAGCAGAAATCAGTATTTTGTTTAAATCACATTCTTCTTGTACAGTAAGTGTAGAGATAATATGTGTTGCTATATCATTCCTGTTTTTAGTGACAATTCCAACTAGAGAGGTGAATGCCAGTGTGGGACTATATATATATATATATATATATATATATATATATATATATATATATGAGAATCAATCAGACATGAGAATCACATCAATATTCTCATCTAACTCTTAGCAAGAAAGCAAATAATTGTACTTCACAAACTGACAAACTAGTCATTTAAAGATGTTTTGTTTAGTGTGGGTGTGCATGGAAAAGAATTTAGATAGAGAGAGGGACATCTTGCAATCGTCAGTGTTGAATAGTGTGTACACAATTAGCTACAGAAGACAACAGTGTACAGTTGTTGCACAGACAAAATGCTATGCCATTTTGTTTTTTTGGTTACAGAATCACATCAACCATTGCTTGTAAAACACTGCCTCCCTATTTTTCCTATTTTTATCTTTCTCCCTCTGTTTGTCTTGTTTTTTTCTGCCTCTTAGATAACCTGCTGTTGTATTCCATTACACACAGCAGTTGGACAGAGAATGTTGTGCCTGCTTTAGAAACCATAATACTGTCCAGAGTTTCCAAGTTACCCTTTTTTTACTGACTTGTTTTTCTGTCTCCTTTAGATAACAAGATTGGTAGAAATCATTGCTGCATTGCCTTTAGAAGGACTGCACTGAAGCGCTGGAGACACAGAGAGAATCAAAATGAAACAGGGACAAAGAAAAAGAGGTGACATGGACAACACTGAGGGGAGAATGCTTCCACTGTGCACAGGCACCAAATAAAAGACAAAATGAAGAAAACAAATCAATTATATTTCTTACTTGGTCGCACCAAGAAAAAGACAGGAATAAAGAAATGACAGTTTGCTGATCTTGAGGACAATGAAATCAAATGCAGTCTGCAACTTTGAGTTCATCATTTCTCACCTTGAGACTGGACTTTGCCTCCAAAGGAAAAAGAAAAGACAAATTAAATCTAAACTCAACCAACAAGCTGTACAGAAAAAAAGAAAATTTGAATGTGCAGGTAGATTTTCAGACTTTTTTATTAAAAAAAGGAAGGAAGCAAAGTCTAGAAAAAACAGGTTGTCTTCCTTTGATATTAAGCTACATTATTTTCATTCTTTTTATTATTTGAGTAGTTTTCTAGAATATCAATGTTTTCGTAAATCTTTATTGCCTTAATTTTCTCAAACTTTGGGGAAAAAAAGTTTCCATAGTGTTGAATTATTAAAAAAAAAAAAAAAAAAAAAAAAAAAAGACTGAGTGATTGAATGATTTGAGAGGTTCTTGGAGTTTCCAAGAGCCTCAAAGATGAAATCTACAAAGCTATCTGTACAGGATTAAAAAAAAATAAGGTTGTATTTGTATGAAGATGATTTTAAATTATGTGGTGCAGTGCAGCTGGTGTTGGTTGATAGGAAAAAAAAAAATTCTTTAATGCGACTTGTGGAGAGGGTCAATCCACTGCTCCCTGGGAAATGCAGTTTATTTTAGTCATAGGATAAAAGTTCTGTTTCTCCATTGCATTTGTATTTTTTTGTTTGTTTGAATGTTTTTTGTTTTGGTCTTTTTACCTTCCAAAAGATTTTTTGCTTTGCCTGCTTTGCTTGTCTCACAGCAAAAACAAAAGTAAAAAAAAAAAGAAAAGAAAAAAGAACATTTCTGACTTTGATAAAGAGCAGAAAAAACGCTAGGATTTTTAAATGTGCAAAAAGCAATAGTTTTAGTAAAACTGTTGACAGTTTCTTGAGTCTTTCTTAACTGTTGAACAAACGCAGCCTACAGGTGGCATATTTTATACCAAAGATGAAGAAACTAAGTAGTGAAGAGATCTTCCTTATGTTGCTTTCTCTTTATTTTTTTCATCTCTGAAACTGAATTTGTTTCTTGCTTTTCATGCTGTTGATGTGTGAGATTATTTTTTTTCAGTGACTAAGAACATGCAGGAGGTCTTAAACACAATTGCCTCAACCAGATGAACGTGCTCTGAGATGTTTTGTATGTCGTGATCAAATGTGGTGAAGATCTGAAGTGGTGCTGTAACAGCTATTGAGAGACCAGACACCCTGTGTTATGGAGATGTTGAAAGAGGTAGGTATATCATTGGGAGTGAGTTGCTATAGTATATTTTAGTGGTAAAGAGGCTGAAAAGGTATAGAATCCTGTGGAAAATTGGTGTGTGCTCTTTAAATTGTATACTCACCATCACCATCCTCAGGCTGCATTGACCAATCTCACATCCTAAATGCATCATCCTGAGCTGCTGCAACTCATGATGACAGACTCCCAAAACACTCTGGAGTTAATCATCTTGAAATTCATAGTCTCAGTCCACACGGCAAACTGTTTTAAACCGCTGTCTTGCCAAACACAAGCCATTTAAAATGTGAGCAGGGCGATGATCTCTGTAAGATGAAAGGGCATTTTATGTTGAACAAAATCATTTCAGCTTATGTATATTCTCCTGAAAAGAGAGGGAGATTTTATTTTTCTTTTTGTGTTGCCTATTTTGTCTTTTTGTTTTAAGATCTGATTATGATATATTTGAGCTGCTAAACACTTTTCAGTATTGGGGATTGAGGTTGTGTTGGGTGGGTGTGGAAGAGGTGCATCTCCAGAATGACAGTAATTGACCATTTTATGCCAGGATATAGATGATCCTCTGTATTTGGATAAGAGTTCATCAGCTGAGAACAAAAGCCAAAAAAGAGAAAACATTATATGGACTTTAAGCTGATGCTGGCTCCATGGTCACATCCTTAAAAGCCCACCCACCTTACTCTCCACCAATAAAAGGAAGCTAATGGAAAAAGAGGAACAGACGTAAACTGAAAAAAGCATGGTTCAACCAAAATCAAGCAGATACAAACCTCTATAGGAGAGTAAATTATTGAGAGATGCGAGAGAGAGAGAATAGAGAAAGCAAGAACAAAAGTAATATTTATGAGATCTTTTTTGTACAGGTGTGTAAAAGAAGATGCAAAGAAATAACTTTGATGATGCTATTTTTTTATTTGCTTGGTCACATGCCTCCCATGTCTTTCAAATTGTGATTCTGAGAGTGTCTGTAGAACCAGTGAATATTGCTGTAGTTCCAAATGTCTCTTTTCTTCTTGTTTTCTTTTTAGACAAATCTTTCAATAAAAAAATGTTTTAAACAGTCAATACTAATTCTCTAAGGCAGCGCCACTAGAGTGCACTGTTGCGCACAGTTTGAGTGAAGGTTTGACAAGACATCAGAGGAGTTACCAGGGATTTTACAGTTGGTTAGATGACAGAGATCAAATGAAGGCACTTAGATTCAAACAGGCAGAATTATACTAACACTTACCTCTGCTAATGAATAAATTAAACTTGAAGAAGGAGCCACAGGTGATTTAAATGTAATTAAACAACATGTTGAGCTCAGGAAATGTTATGTTTATGGTAAGTTATGATGCACCATCCACAAAATATACAGTTGTTAGATGCATTTATTATATACTGTATAGAGAGAGAATTATCAAAACAGAGCCAGTACAGTCAGTGCATTGTATGAGAATCAGGAATACCCTCTCATCTTCTCCAGTGCAAAGACAACAACATCACTGAAAACAATTCCCTGATAGAGTGCAATATACACAGAAGTAAAAGACACACATGCCCTCACTTATTTTTTCGGTACTTGGCAATCACCTACCAATTATGTGTTTTGAAAGTACTTACAGCTCAATCCAGTCAGATTCATAGCTAGCTTAGCTTCTCAGCTATGCCTTTATCATCTAAACACAGGGATCCAGAGTCTCTGTGTTTATGTGGCTGACTGATTTTGGCTTATCTCAAAAACTGTGAAATGGAGTCAGTGCCAAAAAAAAGAAAGAAGGGAAGGAAGAAAGAAAATCCAATTGACATGTTGTCATCAAACTTTACATCTGTGGACTAGTTTCTGCTGATTAAACCTCTCATGTAAGACTACATATTAACACAAACAGACATATTTCATATTATGTAAGGACTCTGTATAGATTACACTGAAATAAGATATATGTGAATTGTAAGTTTGTACAGCACTTACTCCTAACACTGTTATCAGTTTTCTGGTGTACTTTTTAACTACTCCACTGGCTTAACTTTTTATTTTTACTAATTTAGCCAATTATGTATGTTCCCAAAGTCAGATATTAAATTTTATATTGTATTTAAATCTATTTATTATTTGCAAATAGACTACATAAAACTTCATGGCTTCATGTAACATGTATTTAGTTTACAAAATCATATGAAAACAATTCCAAATAGCACATCATTACATTATTATAAGGCAAGTTTCCATCAAGTAAATGTGGAGTATTGTTGTGTAGTTATAGTTTCAGATACACAGTATAAAACACCACAACAAAGCTGCAGCAAAGTATGATCATTTTGTATGTAAAGCAAATGCATTTAGTGCAATCACATGTACAAAATAGGGGGAAAAAACATAGTTAGTAGCTGAGTGAATACGTCATGCTTTTGCCTGAGGGTTCTGTGTATATATAAATACTTTGACATGACTGGGTGCTCTTTCATTATTTGTGTGCAACTGCTGCGTAACCTTTTTACCTGTAAAACAAATATATTTCCCTTTAGTGGACCACAGTCAACTAAATATAAAAAAGATCCCTTCACTGAAATGTATGTGAGTTTCCCTGAGGTACAAAATGAACTGTGGTTTTAATGGTGGTTTTTAGAGGTCTTTTTTACTGCCTCAGTGAAACTACTCTCACATCTTAACCTAGTTCAAGGCCTCAAACACCCTAAATTGATACACAGTGAGAGGTTTTTATGTCAAGGTTCTTTGGTTTACAAAAACCCACAATTGAAAAAGAAGGCAGTAAATGGCTCAGGCGGGAGAAAAAAACAACATTTTTCTTTGTGAGCACCTTTGCACCTACTGTAGCACTCTCCAGTTACTTACAGGATTATAGCTGCCCCAGAGGCTTTCAATGGCAGGTCATTCCCTCTGTAACTTACACTCTCAGTAGCAGGTGCGAATGAGGAAGATGAAAACTAAGACAACAGTTACAATGGTTAGTGCTGAAAATAGAAAGATAAGGCCAGCAAAGACAGAGTCTGTCATCGGAGGGATTTTTTTCACCTCAGATGGGATCATGTTGGACATACTCAGCATGTAGCCCAAACTCCAACCTATGCTGGTTTTCTTTACCTGTAGAGAAGAGAAGAGAAGAGAAGAGAAGAGAAGAGAAGAGAAGAGAAGAGAAGAGACTTTGAATTTCTTACTGTGAATTTACATGTATGCTGCCAGTCAACTAATACATCACTTTGCATGTCTACAGAAGTTAAAAATGTCACACAGCCCTGTCATGAGGATGTACAGTTACAGCTTTGGGGCAAAGGATGAGTCATAACGCCCAAAAGAACACTGTAAGAAATTCAAGTGTGTCTGTTTAGTTACTTCCTCTAAAAGGCCCTAGCAATCCTGAGACTCTCAGACATCTCCAAGGCATTACATAGTACACACAGCACACTAATCACTTGTTGGTGGGACTGAAAATTGGGAGCAAAGGGTAACCACAAGGCAATTTGGAAACTGTGGCCATAATGTACAACTTTTTAAGGGCTACTGTCTTTCTGTGTGACTCAGAGTGATTGAGTGTCCCAGACCAGGAATCCCCTTCTGCAAAGGGAGTTCCATTGTAAATGACGCTCCTTATCCTCGGGGCATCCTGGAGCAAAACATTGCCTGCCTTTCACTCAACCTTCTGAGCGCATACGATTGGTATGTCAGCCATCCATATTTAATAAGTCCCACTGGGTGGCCTAATTCACACTTGCTTGAATGTATGTTCAAGGCTGTTAAGCACTTGTATCTGTGCATGAGTAGCTGGTGACAGCTCAACCACAACAATTCATATCAAATTGCTCTATTTGACATACTCTGATGGTCATATTTCTGTTTTTCTATCTTTAAAGATGATATGAGAATTATTTTGTTGACAGATGATGGGGACACAGAGAATAAAAAGACTGGATGTGCACTGATTTTATAATTCTTTGAAAGACAGCTGAAGGCAGTAGAAGGTAGAAGACAAAGAAAAAATGTGGTGGTGAAAATTACGTTGCATTTTTCTGTTCAACCAACCTCTTTTTCAAAGTGAATGTTTCCCCACGTCTCTTTGTCAAACTTGTATCCATCTGCCAGCAGAGTGAAGACATAGTGAGCTGCATAACAGTAAGTCTTGAGGTATTTGTCAGAGATCCATGTCTTTTCTTGCTTCAGCTGAAGGAAAGAGAAGCAGAGATCAGAGGTTAGCCTGTGATTAATTTGAATAATGATACAAACCAATTAAAATTAGTGCTGTTGACAAAATATTAATGTTGTAGTCAAGATGAAGATCAAGAATTTTAAGACCAAGGCAAGATTGAGACAAGACAATGTGTAATCAAGACTAATTTTAGTTTACAACTTCATCCATTTAGATGCGAAGATACTATGCAGCTATTTTGAGGTTTGTTGCACTGAAAAGTGCCTCTGCAATACAGAAATATCTATTACAGTACACTGCAGAGATATTCTCTCATAAAGTTTTTCTCTTGTGTAAAATCATTAAATTGTATAATATTAACTCCAGCAAACTATTGTACATTAAGCTGTTTTTCAGTGCAGTACTGACATCATGTTTTGAAAGGAACACCAACACTACATCACAGACAGAAGAAAATGCTGTCTGCCACACCTCAGTCAGTGCTGTGCAGTGAGGAAAAAATATCCTGTTTTTGCCATGAATTTGAATGTATAATTACTATTTTTACACATTTCTGTCCCAGTATTTTGCTTTTTTTTTTGTCTTTCTCCCATTCTTTTTCTTATTCCTCTTTTTCCATTTGCTTCATTCCTCCTCCAGTTTGAAGAACTTACCACTGTCCAATGTGTGTGGCAGAATTTCCTAACTGTGGAGTTGAACTGATCAAGATCCGCTGTGGAATTCCCCAGCAGAGCCCTAGCAGTGAAGAAGAATCCAGCATATGCCTGGCAGGAACAGCAGAAGCACAGAGTAAGTTGTTTTGTATCTTCATCTGCCAACTTGCATGTGTTACATTTGCACTGTGTTTTACCATAAACTCTCCAGTGACTGGTGGCTGCTCGACCCCATTGAAGGAACACTGGAATGAGGAACAAGTCTTGAAATCAAATATGGAGTTCACTATGCTCCCGCACTTGTCTGAGTCAGGGGCTCCCACCATGAAGAGCTCTTGATCCGGGTTGTAGTTCTTTGGCTTCTTGGTGCACTCCGTGTCATAGATGGATGAGGCTTTCACAGTGATGTTAAAACCCTCAGCATAGCAGGGGTTCATAATATAGGTTGGGTCAGATGATTCCTGGAACATTGAAAGGAGAAAGAAAATATCAAAAGAATGAATGGTGGATGTGGAGGAAATGAAAACTATAAGAGGAGGATTGACAGGAAGAGATATGAGAGGATGAAATAAGAGGGATGAGTTTTGACAGCATTATTTATATATTTTTAGACACATCATACATACCTTACAGACATGTATAAAGTAAATAAGTAAACCATTGCTTATTCTTGAATTATTCAATATACACACAGAGATCTTGATGTAATTACTTTTGATACCAGGACCCTGTTGCAAATTTATATCCATTACATATTCTTATAGCATGGCATATTTCTCCCACTACAAATACCATTAGTGTCAAGAATGAAGCTATAAGCTACAAGAAATAATGCATTTCTTGCAGACTAGCTTGATGACATTCACGGCCCGATCAATATTCTTAATGACATAATGCATCCTTAACTGGTCTCCCCTTGCCTGTTAGCAGTTCAGGGACAGCAGTGTTCACTAATCAATTCTTTACTGAGCATTAATGGATTTTGGCTTGTACATGCATGCAAAACATACATACATTCCCACTGCCACATACACTTAAACATGAACACAGAAACACATACAGAAAACAAGCTCCCTTTCAAGCAACACCACTCTTAAAGATATGACTTTCAATCAATTTCTTACACACACACACACACACACACACACATGCACAAGACAAAAAGAAAAGCTGTGTACCTGTACTACTTTGTCCAGAACCATCTTCTCAGCCTCATTTTTGCCATAGCAGAGGAAACTGTGTGTGTACACTCTGTAAGGGTAACCATACAGTTTGACATTCATATAGTCAGGGCCTTTGAGATCATCCTGGATTGCGAAGGCGATCTGGGTTGATGCTCCACCAAGGTCCATGGATCCTACTGTCTTTCCCCCTGCTGGGCGCACATAGATGTTCCATAGGTTTTTCTGCAAGTATAGTTGAAGGTAGGTAAGTATATGATGGAACATGTGATGGCCCTGTTTGTGAAGTGCACTGTGACCTACATAGACCACACAGATAAATGACAGTGTCTTACCTCTAGGAAGTTTCCCATGAGGTAATTGACAGTGATCCACCCATAGAGCCCCTCCTCTTGACCAGAAATGATGGAGGCATTTTGAAAGGAGAAGGGCAAAGAACTCAGGTAATCTCTGAGACTTGCCAGGATTTCATTGGACCTCTGTTGATCCTTCTCACTTATGGCAAAAAAGAAAGAGAATTACAGATTCTATGGTCAGTAGCAGTAACAAAATCAGTCTGTGTATGGACTGCAAATAAGGAGAAGGAGCTACCCTAGCTATGCCCAAAGATAATAAAAAATCAGTAACTTTATAGCTCAATAAATAACACATTATATCTTATTTGTTTAATGCATACAAAAAAACCCAAATGACTTCCTGGGGTATTGTCACTGGAAGGTTATCTCCAGAATCTAATTTCACCTTTGGACAGAGCAAGGCTAGTTGTGTTTGCCTGCTCCCAGTCTTTACGCTAAGCTAATCATCTCTGGCACTAGAGGTATTGGAGTGATTTCAATCTTCTCATCTAACTCTTGAAAAGAAAGCAAACAAACACATTTCCCAAAATGTCTATCACAACAACCTCAATAGTAGAGAAGAGTGAAGGATCAAATCAGCCCTTGGACCAGAATTTTATTACATGTATAGCTTGATAAACATCTCATGACATACTCGCTACTGTGAGACGATCCCATATCTGGACTTCTCAGCATCACTGTTACACAATCTGAGCTGTTGAATTTTGTCCCAGCCTGCAGTCTAAACATGTTTTCACTGCTGGGGCTTTCTGGTAACTCAATAGGCTTTGGGGAAAAAAAGAAACAAAACTGTGTGGTGCATGAGGTTAAATTGTTCTGATCTTTTCTGTCACTCTTTATTCATTTCATTCATTATAAGTAATGGTGAGAGCTGTAACTTATTTTGATGCTTTCTTACTGTAGCAGTCTCATTCCAGCTGTAGCTCCTAGAAAGAGTGGTGTGGTTTTGTGTTTATAAGTGGGAATGGCATTGATGATTTTGTCCATGCAGGCTTGGAATGATTTCCATGATTCAGCATCTTTCTCAGGGTCAACTTTCATCTCTGAGATACCATCACCTACGGGAATAAACCCAAGCTAAAATCATATTCATAAGCACAGGCAATGAAAACATGAGGTAAATGCATTTCTGACAGCTTCAACTTGGCCAGCTGGATAATGGCTGATGGAGTTATTCTTTAAATTTCAAAATGTGCAGTGGGCTCTGGCTTTCAGTTCCCTCTTCATTACATGCTGTACTTCAATAGTAAGTTAAGTTTTCATTTTATAATCTTTTCACACATTTTTTTTAAGTCAATACTAGAAAATGTTTGCATTTTCATACAAAAGCTGTAATGTGCTCCTCTCGTTGTTGAGACAGTGACTTACCAGCAACTCTACAGTTCAGTTTCTCTGTCACTATTCCAGTTTCATTCTGTTTCTCCCCAGGCCACTCATACAGGTACACGTTGGAACGAGACGAACCTGAGTCTATCACTATGCCATACTGAAGAGGAGAAAAAGAAAAAAAAAAATGTTAGAAAGTCACAGTTTTCATTTGGCCAATCTGATTAAACTTCTTACTTTGATTAATTAAAGATCTAAAAGCACTAAATGATGTTAGTCTGATACAGACCTGAGACATTTAAGATTGTATTAAACTCCAGAGTGGCTGCTGTGACACCCACCCACCACCACTCCTCCAGCACCACTTTAAATGGACGTGTTATAGGTACTTAAATGTACTTTTACTTTGTTTAAAATCTACAGCGAAAGGGCAAATTCCTATAAGAATATGTGTCTAACTGTGGACATGTGCATGTGTGTGCTCACCTCTAAAGTGTACTCTTTAGTCGCCCAGGTGTCTTGGATGATGGCAACAGCGACAAGGGCAGCAATACTGGCCAACAGCAGAAGTAACACTACTGCTATGCAACACTTGTAGCCCATTGGCTTCTTGGATGCCATTTCCTGTTGGCAAGAAAAGGGGTTAAATAAAACTAAAGTGTGGTTCTCACTAAAAGCATCTCAGCTCCCAAAGTGATGACGTGGAGATGTTTGAAAAGTGATGATGAGCAATAATAGAACACTTTATTTGTTTTAAGCTGGAAAAAATGCTGGCAACATTACTAGTATTGATGGACTGTGCAGTATCACCAGGTTTAACAAGCGCATAAAAGGAGACAAAATCAGAAGGAAAAATGTAGAGAATCATGATAGTCAGTCTGAATTGCTTTTTTAAACATTTCACATTAGGACAATGATAACCACAGTGGAATACTATTAAATGCAAATATGTAAAGCGATGACATGAAATGGGAATCTGCTGTATTCTTATTATGACCTGCAAAGAAGAACCAAGCTGCTCTCAGCTTATGATTCTTTGAAGAGAGTGAACTGACGATTTGAGGTGTGATTTAAGAGTGGTGAGTGGTGTCAGTTTCTACCAAGATGAAGGGTTAACAGCTTTTGAGGGTTTGCCAGTCAGCAACAAGAAAGCTCTCACAACAGTGCTGCTCCTCAGCAAACAGCATTTGCTGTTGTCTCATGAAAACCTTGCTTATTCAGCCCTGAAATCTCCAAGGTTTCAGTTGAGTAGTTTATATGCACTTGAGCTGCAGGTGCAGTTGGAGTTAGATGCATGAATGATAGCATTATTCATGAATTACGCCCTCATTCAAAACACAACAGTGATTAACAGAACTTACAGAAGAACCCCAGAGTGTATGGGTGTAGAGCTAAATTACAACATGGAGGATGCAATCGTTGCCACATTTCAAACCCCAGTGGACTGTGAAACCTGTCATTGAAGATGTGTTCTGCATTTAACTCTTCCTAATGGCTCAGAGGAAGCAGCCAGACATTCATGGCTAACACTAAAATCTAGAACAAACAAACTTAAAGCTGGAGTCCAAGGAAAAATACCAAATCACCTCAGAGAGAGAGAGACTTTTTCCTTCAAATTTGTCTCTTTTTCATAAACATGCCATGCCAGAAACTGCTCTGTTTGAGTTTCAAGTTTATACTCAGTGACAGAAAACTGTGTTTCAAGCCAGATCCACCATGTGTGCTTTGATGAAGAAAATGTACACATGTCCATGACCGTTCTTCCTCTTTCCTCACACATGCGTTTCTCATGTGGTCATATGGCTGCAATTACAGGTCACACACAAATTTAACAGGCTCTGCAATGTGAAACACAGCTCTTTGTCCCTGAACACACACGCACCTTTCAACGTACTACATTTCTTTCTCTCTAATTTTCTGCTTCATTCCATTTTCTTTGCATGTTGTTTATGTCTCCCTTCTTAGCTGTGTGTGTGTTATCGTGTGTTATCGTCTATATTTAAAAACTACAACTAAGCTTGGCAATGTCATGTTATGTAACAGCATGGACAGAATATATTACATTTAAAATAGTAAGAGGGGAAAGTGGGATACTTTTCTTGTGAAGTCACGAACAAATAGATTATTGTGAAAAATAAAACAACAATGAACATTATTCAACCTTAAACCTGTTGAAAATTCCACACCATGCTATATTTTCAGCCATAGGCCATCATAAGTGTTTATGATTTTAGAATCACAGCTTTGTGTCTGTCTACAGTGATCTGATTTTGCTGTCTCAGCATTGTCATTAGGTGTTATTATTGGACTATCAAACAGTAAGCAGCATCACAATATACATTTCTCTGTATTTCTCTTCAAGCGGCACCATTCCACAATAAATATTTGACTTCTTCATCACCGGCAGACTGGAAAAACACCTCAATGATAATGTTTGTTATTGTTTTAAATTGCAGCATTTGTTACCATGTTACCATACCAACATCAGTGAGAAGCAAGCAGGTCAAAGCTGTTAGACAAGGTATGATTAGAAGGTGACATGTTAATAGGCATGACTAACGTCTGAGACAGATGTAACTTTTAGTCTGATTAACACATTACTGTCATGTGTGTGACATAGTTGACATTCTAGACTGTCTGTCTTTTCTGGACATTTTCATTTTCTGATGTAGTTTTAAGGCTTGTGAAAGAGATACAGGGTTATACTTTTTATAACCTAACCATTTGCACTTATTGAAGAAAGACATGTTACTTCTACTACTCTAAAAGCACATAGTAACATGAGCTCACTGATCTCTGGCTTTACAGGGTGGCTGGTGGTTAGTCTGGTCCTTAACATCAGGCTCCAGGTTGCCTGAGCAATGGCAATGAGCAATAACAACTCTAAGAGACTGTAATTATGTTTGTAGGCAATGTGTACATTGCTACAAGTGAAGCAGTAGTGATTCAGTTTCTCCTTTTAATGTAACTTTTGGTTTTACAGTTTCTTCATGTTTTTATCTATCAGTGATTTATTTCATTTTCTATTTTGACTAGTATTGTTTTTTTCTTCAATAAACTTTATTGAACAAATTTATATTGCATCAAAAAATTGGTCAAATGTGGAAACACAATTGAAGTGAAATTATGAAACCTTTAACTGTGTACTCTGCCTCTCATCCATGGTTACACCTAAACATTTAGTACTTGAATGAATTACAGTGCTCTTTTTGTATGAATAGCTTTGTCATTACAATTACCTTGCATTTTTGCATCTGAATAACATCACTTTACTTCTATAGGATGCTACGATTTTATTGTCAGTCATTTACAAGCAGTTGTGAATTCACTTGATGCAGCATGCATACTGTACTAGATAACATACATTTGGATTTACCAGACTAAATCTACTTGCAAAGAACAATATGGACCACTCTGCCTTGGGTAATCCACCCCCCTGCAGGACAACCCCCTCTTACTATACGTTTTTGAACAACATAAAGAAAATACCCAGTGTTTCAATGATGTTATTTACCCATCAGAATTAAGAAGAGTTAGCAAGTCTAAGACTTGCATTTAAGTTTCAACACTGACAACACCCTCTGTTCCAGTAATGAGCCAAGCATGTAGAGTTGTACCTCCCATAATTCATGCATATTGACACATGTTGTTCTCTGTGCTTGTAAGGACTGGTCCTCATGAGGTAAGCTGTAGCTGACTACTAAATCATGTCAGCAGATCAGATTAAATCATTCAACACAGTGAGTCAGCTCACACAGTGAAACAGACTTACCTGTGTGCATTAACCCTTTTATTTATCAGCAGGAAAATATGCTTTGTTAACAGGTAATGCATGTGAGAAAGAGGTCTGTTTCTTACCTTAAAGAGCTGGTTTGTAGGTCTTAGTTGTTCGTGAGAGTGAGATGGCTCTGAAGAGTGGATGAAGAAACACAGCAGGAAACAGGGGAGTAGCAAAGGAGGGGAGAGAGAGAGAGAGCACAAAAGGAGTGTGCTGTGAGTGAGAGATGTCTAAGGAATGATTGGCCCACAGGAGCAGGAGTGGTGTACCCCAACAAAACAGAGAGTGAGTGAGTGAGTGAGTGAGTGAGTGAGTGAGAGAGAGAGAGAGAGAGAGAGAGAGAGAGAGAGAGAGAGAGAGAGAGAGAGAGAAAGGGAACATGGGAGGAGCAGTGTGTACAAACCCCAGTTTTCACCACTCCCACCACAACTGAGCAGCTAGCCCAGGAAATGCAGCCAATGAATGATGTGGGGCTGCTCCCTGCTCACTGTCTGTGTCTAATGATTAAGCACAGATATATATTTGTGAGTATTCATGAAATAATGTGAGAAGAGAGAGAGAGCGCAGTTGTAAAAAAAATTAATTGATGTAATCAATAAGATAAAGTGCAGTGTGGATGAGTATCTGCTGCAGGGGTTATCACAAAGTCAGCTCTTATTAGATAGGCCTCAATTGAAGAACAACATGCGATGAAAAGCACAGGATTAAGCTGTGTATCAACAGTCAAGGATGTGTTGATACCTGTGAGCTCCCACTTTCATGAGAGGTTCTCACAGTTAAAACTATGAGTCATTTATCTGTTGGTTGGGCAAATGGAAAATTGTGCTGTATGTTTGTTCTGCTCTCAGAGGCAGATGGTAAATAACTAAAAGCATAGCCTACTTTTAATTGTGTCAACGTGTGTGCGCTTTTGTGAGTGGTTTTTGTATGTGCATGGAGACATGTGTTTTGATTTTGCAGCACTTTCTAGAAACATGATAACTGCTTGAATTTATGCGTGTCTATATGATATCACATTAGCGGAGTGGAGAGTACAGTGCATCAACCTCCAGAGTCCAGATGAATGGCCAGAGCAAATTACACAAGTTCAGACAACATATCTAGACAATCCTAAACAATGTTATATCAAAATTATGTTATTCCTTCATTTAATAATTTGTTTGTTAACTTCTGTATTATTAATAGCAGTTACACAGCCACTGATAAGCTAACATACTCATGCACCCAAAGGCAATAATTATTTTCAGTGTGGGAAATAGTGATGTTCTTACAGGGCTGCAAAACATCTGCAAGAGGAAGTCGTGAATTGTATTGACCACATTTGTTTCCTAAACATATAGGGGAAACTATATAGTCAATTTACCAGAATGAGGGTTGGCACTTAGCCTCTGAAAACAGTCATATAATGTTTCCTGTTGCTTTGTGTTACAAACCAGGGGTTTTAAATTTGAAAGATATTGCCATTTAGGACCAGACAAAACACTTTATGTGTAATGTAGGATCAACCATTTCTGGATCTTTACCCACACAAGGGACAAAATGTCAGCATATCTTGAACTTTGCTCTTTCAATTGAGTTTGAGTAGTAGGGCAAATTAGTTTGTTTGTTTGTTTGAGCTCTCTTTTAAGTCCTCCAACTTTACAGAGCAGCTATACTAAACAGCTGGAGTATTCCTTTAACCAAGTAATTAAGTTGCCTTAATCTAATCATCATCACCGCAATCAAGCTTTAGCTGCAATGAGGGGATATGGTCGGGGGAACAAATAAAGAATGTTGTACAGTTTTACACAAGTAGTATGAACATTTAGCACATATGTTCAGTATGAATAAAGCTTCAAAAATGATTGGTAAGCATTTTTCAGATATGTATAAAATGGAAGTTGAACTGTATTGTCTTGAGGAAAAGTAGTTACATCTTCAAGTGAATCTGTTGCATTTTCGCACCAACTTGTTGCAGGTAAGGGACAGGTAAAGAACCTGGTTTTACAGGGTTCTAAGCTGTCAAGCTACGCCTTGGGCTAACTGGTGTGTGTACTTAGCCTGAGCTAACTCAGCCTTGGGCTTAAGGCCTCTCTGAGCTACATTAATTAGGAATGTGAACAACACTCAAGGGTGTGAGGATCTTGCAGCTGGTCATACTTAGTCCACTCTGAGCTTTGCTTCATGTCATCTTTGATTTGACCTATTCATTCATTCATTTTTTTAGGTTGTTTTTGGTTAATACATTCTAGTATTGTAATAGCTGCACAGAACAACCAAGTATACTCTCAGCACATGTGTGGTCCCCTACTATCTGGTCTATCTACAAAGAGTACACTGATGTGGGCCATCAAAGTTAATTACATATCTGATTCAGTGAACAACAAATGAACATAAAGTGAGACCTGTTAAAGTGAGACCTGAAACCCAGTGGTGGTCTGAATGAAACGGAAAGACAGGTCGCTGAAAATTAGATTTGCACGTAAAGAGGAAGTAGAAAAAAGGCAGAGAGCTCTCATAGCTTTATGTGTTTCAAGTCTCCTGGATACAGATTACATACCTATTCCACAGCAGTATTGCTGTAGTTTGATACTGAGGTGTGGCCATCCCAGTGTTGCTGTCTTGAACATGATTTATATTAGTAAGTTTAAGTTTAAGCCCTGCAACAGTAATGTAAGACAGATGTTGGAACTCATCTGTGATATTGTGTGTATCCTTGAAATCTAATAAAAAATACTGACTGCATTGTCTTATATATTTATATATATATTTATTTTTTTGTCCTACAACTGGCTTTTTTTTTTTTTTTTTACATCTATTGGCTGAGTAATAGTAGTAGTGGTTCTCCCCCACATTTTGTTGCATTTGTGCATTGCTGTATTTCTTAGCATGTTACCACAGCACTCAAACATGTGAGACAAACCACATAACTGTGCATCACGCCTCTTGCAGTCTCATGCATGTGCACTACTGTGGATATGCTTTTTAGCCCCTCTAAAAAAATCCATGGGGTACTTCTAAGTCTGATCATTTGAAACATGAGAAAAACTCCCCATCACAATCTCCTCACTGGTGGATGCTGTATTTTGTTTGCTTACACACTGTTCAACTTCCTTAATTGTGCTTTATGCTTTACAACAGAACTCCTGTCTCAAAAAAATGAAAATAATTTTGCAGCTGTGCTCTTATTCTCCCTGTAGGTTTATCCTATTTGTGCAGTGAAAACGTAACAATGTATCAATACTGTAACTATGTTTTTATGAAAATGATCATTTAGCTCACTGTAAAATATTAACGATGCTTTATCATTCTGCACAAACAGGTGTTCAGTTTTTTTTTTTTTTTTTTTTTTTTTTTTTCAAATACTGTGGGGACTGGTCCATTGCTGTAGTCTGCTTTTATGGCCTCCTGTAAATTAAATCTTGGCAATAAAGGTGTAATTCCAATATGAGTAATTCCACATTATATTTCATTGGTACAATTAAATTGAGACTCAGATCAATTGCAGCTCTTCAATTGTTTTGTCACCAGTAAATGTACTGCCAGACAATCAATAATTTAAAGTTCCTACATATGATTACTTTTAACAAAGCATAATGTAATATTTTTATTTCTGTAAGAAGATACTGACTTGTGAACACCTGCAGTATTTCAGACTTGCCAGTATTCTTGTTTGAGAGAGAGACTGAGCTGTAGTACTGTGTAGTCCTAACAATCCATTGGTAGATCCATCAACCTTACAGCATTACAAACTGTACATTAAGACTGTTGATAGCTTGCAGAGATTTGGAAAGCTGCCCAGAGATATTCGTGCTAATTGTATGTGTGTCTGAGTCTGTGCTTTCAAAACACACTAAACACACCGATGAATCTCTGCCACAGGCCAGGGAGGAAATGTTGTGGCCATGTTGCAGCCAGATCAATTAGAGGACAGAGGCACTTCAAATCCGCAAAAAGACCTGGGGCTTCACTATTCACATATCTCAGTTTGAGCAATGGTCGCTAATGGGGTTTGCTCTGTCTTCTCCCATCTCTCTCTCAATTGATTTCTTGCTCTTTTCTTGTTTGTGTGCACTCCTTTTTTCTTTCTGACTCATACTTTAACCTTTGCTGTCTTACTGACGCACTCTCATTCTCAGCCACAATATAAATACAATTCAATTTGTTTGATGGATTCCATGATCAGAACTCTTTTTATAGAGTATGAAAGTTGATCCTATTCTGCGGTGATACTATTGGAATGTATTTACTGTAATTCAATATCATTAGGCTACTATTAAACTTGTTGCAATGTCATCTAAATGACTACTAATAAAAAGAAATGTCATGGTTCAGAAGTGCAGGGATATCTGAATCTTGTCTGACCAAGGCCAATATCTCAGTTTTGAAGCTCATATCATCAGAAAATTAGGTAGACAGACATATGCATACTTACATGCATACACACACTGTACATACATCATACATGCTGAAGCATTCTGTTGCGCCAAATTAAGAGAAAATTATCCATCAAGTCTCTAATGTGTGGGTTTTTAATGTATGGGCTGCTGCATTTCACTTCCCCCTCAGCCCCTCCCATCCCCTCATCTACCTCAAACCCACTCCCTGTGCTAGCCACTTTGGAAAACTGTCTTTATGGTAGTCACACAGCCTCTAGAAAACATTCCTCCACAGACATTACAGAGAGACATCCCCAGGAAAGATGTAACATGACCCTATGTCTCTTGCATACTAAAGCTGTGAAATAACACTCATCTCAATTGAATTATCACAAGGGAAACACTTATCTTAATAGAATTAAGTATTAGTGTTCACAGTAATTAGTGAATGGTTCAACATGAAGCATTAAATGCTTACCATGTAACATGATCTTTGAGGTCCTGGAGTAGTTGTGATTTCAGATTGAGTTATGTGCTGATGGCTGCTAGATTCTAATGTTTTCCCATCTGATGTCTCCCCAGTGAAAAAGTGTCTGCGGCAAGCATTCACCATAACCTCAAAATGATAATGGCTGACATGCTTAGCCTTGTGTGTGGCACTCACATCATATGTTGGACTGGACTATAACACTTAGACTCATCCAATATAGATGAGAACAGACTCAAACTTAAGTTTTAAAGCATACTGTCAGTACTTTAATCCTATAGTTGTTGCTTCTTTTGAAATCTAGTGAGCTAAAGTCAAAAACTGTCAAAATATTTATGGAATGCACTAGCTGCACTGTAATCTTCAGTCTGACACACTTTCATGACATCATCTTAATTTATTTAGTCATTGTTTAATTTTCACAGAAACAAATCACAACCAACACCATCAAATTCCCTCCCTTGTCTTGGCCTTTGAATTTAGAAGAAGAATTGGCTTGTTGCCACAATATAGAACCCTATAAAGACAGTTGGTAAAAGGTTTTTTACCTCCACCAATTTAGCATTGCACTCCTGTAACTGTGGCACACTGAATGGACAGTTTAAGAAATGTAGGAAGCAGAGTTGTTGTATTTTTAATTCCATACATTCCTCCTTGTCACACCCTACCACCTACGCAGAGGTGCTTCCTGACATCTGTAAGCGAACAGTTAGTTGTAAAATTGGTGGAGTCTCCCCTAAAGTCTGCAATAACTGATCTTTCAGCCATTTTGGGGCAGTCACGACTGACACAACGTCACCTTTGTTAAGTCAAAATGGCAAACTTGTAAACATTCGCCCATTTATACATCCAGCAGGTTAGGAACAACAACATCTTTCATTTGGAGCTATGAGGAGTAAGTAAAATATTCACTCATCTTTTAAATCTGTTTTGCTTCACTAGACATAGGCTAGGCTAGGTATAAATTTATCTACCTATACCTGTCAAATTTATTTTTGTTAATAACTTTAAATCAGAGAGGGCTTGCGTCCTAGCTACAAAAGGAACAGGAGAAAAACCTACTAATAAAGTAAACTAATAAAGGTGTGATATATATCTTGTATTATTTCACTCTTTCACATCAATGATGAAAATCACAATTTCAGCCTCCAGAAAGAGAGAAAAAGAAAAAAAAATCAAATCTCACAAATCAAAATCTCATTAGTCTGTCTCATTTTATAGTTCTGTAACCAGTGGGGGTATGGATGCAGGTAAGAGAGTGTGTGAGTCCATTTGGGGTGTACAGTCACTTAAGGAGGGTGAAGGGGTGAATGGATGAATATGGGAAAGTGAATCAACTCAGTCCAGTTCTGTTCAGTTCAGGGTGTATGTAGGTGTGTGAGTGTTTCTGGATAGAGAGAGGGAGAGCAGAAATGCATTCAGGTGAGCATGGGAGAAGCCAGGAGAGTTTGGGTGGTGAAGGGACTTATCTGGGGTGTGGATGATGAAAGTGTCCTCTGACTTGGAGAGGAAAGCCTTAGAAAACCGAGCAGGACAGGTCCGGCTGCTCCAGGGTTCCCTTTTCTCCTCCTACAGTCTTAGTTCCACAAGTTCAACATTCCATCTCAAACTCCTCAGTAAAAGACCATGTAAATCCATGTTTTATCCAAGATACTAGTCCTTTTTTTGTTTTCTCTCCATTTCCTTTTTTCTCTCACTCCTCCAGTCTCAAACCTCCTTCCAGTCTCACTCCTTTGTTTGAACTTCCCTGCCTAATCAGCTCCCAGGTGTGACTCTTCCTTGTACCTTTTCAGCATGTCATTTCCTGTTTCCTTTCACCCCCCTTTTTCCTCCTGCTACACTGTCATAGAGGGAATGTAGACTTACAGCTAAGGTACCTAATACTTGTGTTTGTGTGGTGGGCTAAGTTTCTGTCTTTCTCTTATTTTATTTATTTATTTATTTATTTATTTATTTTTTACAGATATTCTAGTTCCAAATTTTACAATTACCAATCTGACTTTTGGAAATAAAGGGGTAAATGGCACACTGTTTTGATGATGTTAATAAATGTAAAGATAAGGTGAGGTCGTAAAATATGCGTGCAAAAATAGATCAAATATTCAGATGTATGAGAGTCCAATCTGACACTCTCCTTGTTCCTGCAAATAATAAGTGTTGTAAAATCATATGTGCCTGTCCTTCCTTAGAGTGTGCATACTGGTCAACCTAAATCCTAAACCATGCTGACTTATTTATAGATTTACAAGAGACATCTTAATAAAGTGTCAACATATTGCATTTGCGCAGGGCCAAGGCTACACCTGTGAGCACAAATATTTGACATCAGTCGAGTCAGATTGTCTTTGTTCATGAATGTACCTCTCAGCGGTTACACATCCACTGAAGGCAACTTGCAGTTGCTTTGCTTGGCAAGGGCACAGTAATCTACTGTAAACAGTGAAGTCCACACTCAACATGTAAATATAGTAACAGGGTCTTTACATAGTCCACAGCAGTATATTTGACCCAAAGATATATTGGCTGTGTAAAGGGCAGGTCATATCTATTGGTGTCAGTATCAACAGCATATTTTGGGATGTGGGTCAACCAATAACAACTGTTTGGCTGTTAGTTGATAGAGGATGTGACAGCCTCTCTCCTGGCAACATATTAAATAGCACTCTCTTGTGGAGAGACTACGCAACTGCAACGCCAGAAACACCTCCTTAACCCTGGAAACAGATATGCATGAAAAATCCAGTAACGTACTGGTATTGAGTGCTTTACATTGTCTTGTATCAATCCGCTCATCCCAAAGAGCTCAAATAAATGCCTATAGTAAATCTGAACCCATCTGGGGACTAGGACCATCACTCAGAGTAGTCAGTAATGGTAATTGCATGAAAAGCACCACATGGCAACTAAAAGGAGTGTGTTCATATTTTTAGTCAACTCAGCCATTATCAGAAAACTATAATGATTTTACTCCACTAGAACTTTCTCATTAATTCCACTAAAATATATCAGATTGGAAGGTTATTTCACCTTTGCATTTGTATCAATGGACAGATGTGTTATATTGATGTAAGTGATATTTTATATGTGATATATGTTATGTGTGATATTTCCTTGCTTAGAAACAAATCATGTAATATTGTTTGATAGTTTTTCATATACTTTTAGTAAAATATTTTGTTTTTGACAATAAGCTTTTTTCAGTGCTGTGCTTCTAGTGTTGAGTATAGTATAGTATAAATGAATTATAATGAATGAAAAAAGACATATGAAGCTTTTGATAATTTTTTTTTTTACAGTTATAAACAAGTCCCTCTACCTTGCATGTATCCCTCTGTGTGCATTCAAGAATTGACATTTCATTCAATAACCCGACTGAACAGAGTGTCTAGTAAAAGCATATATTTTATTCATACAGGTTATACAGGTCAAGTACACAATCACAAGTACTTCAGCTGGGACCTCTGTAATAGCATTGTTATGGCCCATGTGTACCATCATCCTAGTTTACAGTTTAGTCTGAACTGACAGGCCATATGAACTTTTCTTTTTGGCATTTTGCTCAACTAGTTTTAATATAATAGTGGGTGTTTTACAGCTCACATACATTTTCTATAGGGAACTTCTGCTTGTCTGCAGCTATTTGTGTATGATAAAGTTGCCAGCAGAATGATCTTAATTTAGCTTTTGAAGAGAGTGCATGAGCAGGCAAGTAATGTTGAACAGTAATCAGGGGCTAAGAATTAACCTCTAATACTGAATCCTCATCTGTATTTATAGAACGCTTGCCTTTGTCCTCAGGGATTAAGATGCTCAGAAGAGGCTGAGTGAAGCAGCATGTTGGTTGGTAGTGTGTGTGTGTGCACGTGCTTTTGTATGTGCGTGTGTGCGTGTTATCTATGCCTGTCATCTTTAATTGAGCACAGCACAGTAGAGGGGCAGCAGAATCCCATCAGACTGTATTTTACTGCTCTCTCAGTAATGTAAACATAACCTGTGATTATATCCAGTAGTTTGACATGGCTGATTACTGGACCAAAAACAAATACTTTCTACTGGTACATTTGGTGGTTTGATATGAATCACGTTTACACTGCTTTGTATTACTGCAGTGGTATATACTGCCCTAAGAAGAAACAGGCATATGCTCACATTCAAAAGCCTGACATAAGCAAAAGCTCAGTCTTATCTGCTTTGTATGTTATCTAGGTGTTAACAAACTGCTAGGTATATAAATAGAAGCATATACCTTACATAGTGTTAAAAACTCACTTGAATACTGTTACTAACTGACACGTTGCTTACTGCAGCTGTTTCCTGAGATTGTTTAGTGGTATAAACCTGTGTAATTGGCTCGATTTGGCTGCTGCTGATACCAGTTTTCCTACATACCTGCTACTGCTGACATTTCCTATACGATGCTGAATTGCAGTCTGTAAGCTGAAGATTGCCAAAGACTGACGAAGAGCTTTGGGTCTCACCAGATTCTTTCATGTACTAGGGTCAGACAGTAAGCTCAGTGTTTATTAGCTTGTTAGCCTATTTGCCACAGTTATCAATTATCAACTTACAATCATCACAGTAAGTTATGTAAAGTCATCAGTTTTATGCAGACTGCATCTTTTGTGAGGGTAACAAAGCACATTGTCTTGCACTCAACATCACGATAGTGTGACCTGCACCCTGTGGCCAGAAGGGTATGCAACACCCAAATCAAACAAATCTGGACCTGGTACATACCCACGGGAAACAAACAAACAAACAAAAAAAAACCCAATCAAACCTCCTGGCACTAATTTTGGCACAAGACAAATTTGTGGTGGTAGTATCAAATATGTTATAGGTTTAAGCCATTGCTGTCTTTAGAGGCTGCAACAGCTGTGTCCACAGAGAACCATTTTATAGTGTAGTACAGTGTCCTAATGCCAGACACAATTAAATCTTATCTTTGTGACTGTGATATATTATAAACCTTTAATGAGGATTTAAAAAAAAAAAAAAAAAAAAAGGATCCAAACACCATACAGACTACAGCAGACTTTATTAAAAATAATCCCATACCATTGCATGCAGCACACAGCCAAGCCAAAAAGAAAGCATCTTGATCAGTAATAGCAGCAGGCTTTGACACAATCACGTGAATTAACAACAAGGGGTGATGATGTCACACCACAGATTTACATATCCCCTGGCAGACAAATGTGAGGGATCAACAATATACAAACCACAGTGACAAGATACGTTGGGGGTGTGAACAACAGGCAGGAGACTTGTCTTGTTTTAATCACATTTGTTCATCATGAGAATCTGCCTGATATCTTGAGGCTTAAACTTAATTCAGGGAATGTGAAGGATCCTATGTTCAACTTATTTTCACATCAATTAAACTTACAATTTACTTTCTTTTAAATCTACTTATTTGATCTTTTATTTCTGTCTCAACACAGAAATTACATAATATAATGTGATTATTTTAAATCATGTTCATGTGTAATTCTAATGATTATGAATACACTCAGTAAAGAAACAAACAGTTGTCTCCTGTACCCAAAAGTAGCATAATTTCATTCTCATTCCACTGACTTTCAGTGGAAGAATGATTGTCTTGAGCTACAGTTTTGGGAAATAATGGCTCACTGCGCATAAGACACAACATGAATTAATAATCTGTAAAATGAATATTATTAAGTTAGGTATTAAACAAGTGATTTTGCTAATGAGGCCATAAATAAATAATGCACTTATATAAGGGGTTTAACCTGAAAACCAGGAGCAATGTTAGAAGTTTCTAACCTCACATGCTCTATGAAGCCCCCCTGTACAATACATATATCAGTCTGTTAATATGATAAATTTATTTTTCTCACACTTTTACAACCCATTCATTTGTAACCCTGCACTGAAAATGTACACAGAGAAAAGCTATTTCTGTTTGAGCACCCACAGAAAATTGCAGACACACACACACACACACACACACACACACACACACACACACACACACACACACACATTGTGCAATACATTTGCTGCAGAAAAAACATTTTCACCATAATTTAACCCAGCCAAGCTAACCCAAACCAGATTTTACACACAGAAGACACAGAGACAGTACAGACCATGTCTGCAGATAAAAGCTAAATCAATGGAGAGAGAAGTTGCACATAGAAAATTTAATATTTGGAACCTGCATCCTTTCCTGTTATGCACTTTTGGGTTTTTGTAGATGTGTAATAAGCTCGCAAAATCAAAATATCAGCAAAATAATGACCACTGCTCACAAGACTTTACAACTTGGCTGCTGACACAAACACGCTTGACTGCTAAGTGAGCTGTGAGATCATCATTCATTCCCTTTGTGACATTTTAATACTACAACATGAAACTTTTGTCCTAACTTTGGTCCCTGTTTAGGCTTCAGCATCATCCCTTGCCTTTTGGTCAATGATTTGGCTCCTGCAGAAGCTCAAAGGTCAGCTGTGTGATGTGCTGCCATGCTTGTTGGATGTGACGTGACTCTGTAGCTCGTGCGCAGATGGCAAAACGCAAGACAAAGCGGCCGGAGAGCTGGCAAGGCACCAGGTGGATCTCTCTGCTCTTGGTGATCATTTTCAGCAACTTCTGGTTCAGCTCATTGGAGCCCTGAGAGAGGAGGAGATACAGCTTGAGTTGTTTAGATTCATAACAGCCAGC
This sequence comes from Lates calcarifer, assembly GCF_001640805.2. NCBI lineage: Eukaryota > Metazoa > Chordata > Actinopteri > Centropomidae > Lates > Lates calcarifer. The sequence goes on along the minus strand of NC_066847.1, from coordinate 26,225,363 downwards.
TGATTCTTGTGTAATCATACCACAACTTTAAAGCAACTGTCCTTAGATTTTTCCCATATATCACATCCTCATGTACAAAACTGACTAATATGTAATATGTATCTAATATATAAGGCAAATTTGTAAGGGACCAGACTGGATTTATAAATGACATTTGAAAAACGTATTTCTACATGTTGGATGTTATTACCTTAAGCCTGAAACAGACCAGTCCCAGGATGACCTCAGCACAGATCTCAAACCTCTTGTCTGCTCGTACTAGACTCTCAAATTCTTTGGCCAAGGCCACTTGCTGCAAACAAAGGACATAGATTATAATGTGCTATAACTCATGCACAGCTTGCAATATGTTACAGTATATACCAAAGACATTCATGTAGATAATACACATGTATCACTCATAATGTAATTAGTCAGCATAAAAAAAAATGAAAATGAATTTGGAGGTACAAAACCAGAGGTCTTCAGTTCCACTGCTTCTTATTCTCTTCCACTTTTCAAGAAAATATTACCTGTGGCTTTTACATGATTTCTGCAAGAAAATAATCAGCAGGGACAGTTGCTATTTTAAAGACTGTAATTTCATTGATTACCACTAGATAGCAGTGCTGTAACATTACATGGAGCAGTGCTTTCAGCCATGCAGATCAGAGGACTCTCCCCCTGAGTTGAGTCTTCACCTCTCGAACAAAACCCCTGACTATGGACTAAATGTTACCATCTGTGACCATTGATAACCAAAGCATTTGATTAAAAGAGCGTGTTGATGGAGGGTACACATCTTGGTAGGAAACACTGTCTGGGAGACCCAAGTCAAATGAGTTAAAAATCAGGACTCACTAACTATGAAATAATCTGTATCAACAACTGCTCTCTGGAAATGTCATTGCCATCCTTTGGAATACTTTTCAAACTGTGTGACCAAAACCTGCCCCTACATCAAAATTTGATTATGATTTGACCTCTGATCAAAGAACCCAGTGAGATATTGGCTGCCTGGTGAAACTCTATGGACCAACTACAGCTCCACTTCTCCTACCAATTCCCCTCTAATGAGCCCAAACATTGTTTTAAATGACCAACAACTGGTTGACCACAACCTTGCTTCCGCATTCCCAGCCAATAATTCATCATCACCCAGAGGTGTTTACAAGCTAATGTATTATAATGGCCTCACTGTCTGTCTTACTGCTTACTGCGATGTGATTAGGAGGTACACATATTATACATGTTGTTGTCATTATGTGCGTCATTTTACGATTTCTTTTGTTCATGGGAGAGTCACTCATTAGTGTTTGTAAAGAAATTAGGACAAAGTAGAATTTAAATTTGCTTTGCTCCACTGGGAAAGAGGAAACTCACATCACATCAGTACATCACACACGCTGTATTTTCATCTAAACATTTATAGTATTGTCTAACTTTGTAAAATTTAACAAGAAAATACAAAAAACACAACTCAAGAACTGTTTTATCTGATTTGGAAGATGGATGTACAGTAGAGTTCTGTGTCATGGGTTATAGCCACAGGGATCAATGCTGCCTCTGCCGCTTCATTTAAAATGGAGAGTAAATACAAAACAGGCTCATTTGATTGACAGAGAAGACTGGAGGGAGGAAGAGAAAGATGAGGGGGAGAGACAGCCATGCAGGGGTGAAGCAGCATGGAGAAAAGGCAGTGGGAAAAGGGATGGGCATGGATAGGAGAGGAGGAGGAAATGTCTGGTCTGTATCTTCATACAGACCAGACATATATGACTGACAGGATATGCTGATAGAGAGAGAGATGTGGAAGGCCACTGGAGGGGCTCTATTGGTAAGGAGGATTAGGAGGGGAGAGGTGTGGGCAGGAGTAAGGGGATGACATTTACTATAAAGACCAGGCATATGTAATTGTCAGACATGTTTTCTTTTTTTCAGGAGTGATTGGGTATGAACAACACATACAAACAAAGCATAGAATTATAACAAAGCATAAGTAAGTCAGCATTTAGATTAAGTTAACACTACATGACTACCACTACTTTACCATCACTTTTAGCACAGAATGAAACACTATGCTACTACACAAACAAATGCATTGCATGTAGACAAACACCACTCCAAACCATGAAGCACCAGTTAGAGAAATAAATAAATACTGCTGTAAAAGTCATGAACCAATTCTACCAGGAATTCTGTATATTTTCAGCGAAGGTGATTTCTTTGTGACAATGGTGGGTCATATGTGTAAGGATGAAAAAAAAACATCTTAAAATAAGCATCAGTGTGATAACCTGTGAAATCATACATGTAAATTAACACAGACATTATTAAAGTTGATGTAATCAAATAAATGATCTTACTGAATTGAATTTCAACCTCAAATGTCATAATCTAAAAGTGTTTAATGTTTAATGTGGATATTTAATACATCCACACTGTATTTGTGGATGTAGAATACGGTGGATGGTTGCCTACCTTGCGTATATGGGCCTGCAGGCCTTTGAGTCCATACATGCGGAAGACAAACCACATCTTCAGTGAGCGAAATCTTCTTCCCAGTGGAATCTGCCAGTGCTGCAGGACAGAGGAGGGGGAGGACATGACAGTGGTTATAGCTACAAAGTCTGCATAAAAACTGATGTGGTTACTTGTAGAATAAAAACTGTTGAATCTAAATGACTAATAATTAATCTTACCCTATAATCTGTGACCAGTCCTGTTGAAAGAAAAACAAATACAATCAAATAATTTTCATTATATGTTAATAGTTACACTAATAATGTACATTGTTAATAATCATATTCTTATTTATCTTAGCAATTTATTTATAATCTTTATAACCAATCACAGCATGCCCCACCATTAGACCCTAGTAAAATATCACATCATACAGTACAAAAACAACTCTAAAACAGCAGACTAATAAAGACTGCAACTTTCAGTGATAAAGTTCTGATACTTCACATTAATAGCTGCAGAAATGTATCTGTTGTGAGGCTGTTGTATTTTGGATTGTGCTCCATTGTCCAGGTGTTGCGGTCACTGTGCCCACCTCCTGTATCTCACTGATCACAGCACTATCAACCCACACAGAATGGGTTGACAGTGCTGTTGACAGCTAACATGGGCCACAATCTCTATAGAATGGAGGCCCATGTTAGCTGGTGCTAATAACCACTAATTAGATTGAAGAGTCCAGATTGTATGAGAGAAGGCTTTTGTCAGGTGCCTCAGTGTGGTGGGAGGTAGCTGTTTGTCTTTCTCGCTCTGTCTGCTTGTGTGTCCGACAAATTATAGTGCAGATCTGAGCACATCTGCAGGCTAGGAGCATGTATACCAGCACACATAGTAGTAGCAAACATACATATATATATATATATATATATATATATATATATATATATATATATATATATATATATATATATAGACATATATATATATATACAGACAGATACGCACACTGAATGACATCAAGAGATTTTTTAAAATTTATCTTATTTAAAGTCTTATTAGTTTGAATTATTAGTGTGAACACACACTCACCTACACAAACTTACAAACACCTACACACACACACACACACCCCCCCACACACACACACCTCCAAGGCTGGACAATGTGTGGTACTAATTAATTAAATTAGGTCACTAATACTGTAAATCAGCTTAACTTCAGGTAGGATAGGATTATGAAATTATTAAAATGACTCACTCAAGCCAACATTTAGACACACGCACACGCACACACACACACACACGCACACACATACACACACACACAAATAGAGATGCTTCTGCAGTTACTGAGTTATTGTTGAGTTGGAAATGTGTGCTTTTGGGCTCAAGTAAACAAGGTCACAACCATTCATTGTAATGAATGAGAAATGACTCTACCTGACTCCTGGTTTTCATGTTTCAGGTACAGTGGTTCCATCTTGAAGGCTCCAATAATGTCTGCTCTGTTCTTCACCCTGTTGACAGGTGTTGACAAGCAGAAGAAATCTTTATACCAAAAATTGCTGAACCATTTAATGCTACAAAAACATCACACATAGTAAAATGCACAAATTTAGAAAGTGTTTTTTGCTTTGTGAAACATGATTTCATATAGATTTTAATATAGATTTCCCACAATATTATACATTATGTTTAGTATGTACTGGTTTAGTGCCTCACATGTTTTATATTTGACAAGTATGTCATAGTATACCATATCGTTAGTATGTTGTCGTAAACTAGACAGTATACATATATACAGACATATATTAAACTGTGTCTTTGGATAAGGTATCTTAATGGTCGTAATGTGCATGTACTGCAACTAAAACAAGAAGATATCTCAGCGGCAAGTGGTTTTATGTTGCAGTGACAGACTGATCCAGAGGTGATGGAAAAAGGTTTTAAGAACGTCTTCCTTCACAACATGCAGGGGTTTGAAACACCTCTGTTTCCGTCTTGTGCGGAACACGTCTCATTTTGTTTGCTGCTGACAGAAGGGGCAGATGGAAGGCGTAGTTCTATTCTTACTGTGCAAATGAGAGAGGTGTAGATGGATATCAGTTCTGTGATGGCAATGACTACCCATTGTTACTTTCACTTCATGGTAAATTGAACAAATGACAAATACAGAATATATTAAAGGCTAAAAACAACATGGATAGTTCTTTTGTTTAAAATGTCTTTGTGTGACCCACAGTATATTGTCATTCTCTGTATCCACATCAATAATGTACCTTGAATCAGATGTGTGTCATAGAACTCACCACATTGTAGAGCAGTCAAAGTTGACTAAAAGCCATTTGTGTGGGTTTAAGTTGAACGAATCTGCAAACTATAAAAGAAACAAGAAGTAAACAGTAATGAAGACATACTGATGGATGCATCACCAGGATGACACGTAATACAGATGAAACAAAAATGAACACAAAACTATCAGCATGGTATAATAGTGTAGCATGAGTGGCTTTCTTTTCCCCGAAAGTTCTTATATTTTTAATTTAACATAAACACAATTGGAAAAAATATTTTTGCAGAAACACACTATATTATGCCTTTATTTACCATTTCTGAGACTGAGACCACCTTTTCATCAACAGCTTTATCTCAACTGAAGCAGCCACAATTTATTTGAAATGCAAAAGAGGAACATCGAGCCAACAGCTTGCAGAGTGCACTGGAAATAACCCTTTCCTGGCAGGTTTTATTCAAAGAGAGAAAAACCCCTTCTAATCTGCCCTCATCTTTTTGCTTGCTATCTTTTGTAATATCCTTTTTCTCTACCTCCACAAATGCAATAACATATCATAGAAGAGACAATGTGAGACAGACTCCTGGCTGACAGTTGCCATGCTGACTGATTCAAAGGGGGCTGGTTGCCGGCTGTCCCATCACTCATATCCTAGCAACCAACCCTCCAGTAGGGCTACAGTATCATCCAAAAAAAAAAACGGGTTCCTTCTTGTCAAAAAATGACATTGACGTCACAATGTTTCAAAGTTATATACTGTAACCACTGTATGCTATATTCCACTTAATATTCCTGCATATGGCTTAAATAAATTCCCCTTCCACTTCCTTAAAGAAAGAACCTGAATCTTACCTTCCCAAAATATACAAGAAAAATATTAGAAAATGTAAAATTGCAAGATTATTGGAGGAAAGGCTGATAGTATATATATATATATCCATTATCTGATTTTTCCAGGTAACAGTCAATAGGAGAAAAGATGAAACAACAGTTTGTCCTTTTCCAGTCAAGTCTGTTTTCTCTGTCTCCCCACCAACATTGTTTGAAGTTGTGTGTCTAATAAACAGTGATATATAAAGGTCTAACGCTGCCTCAGGAAATTACTCTGTCCTTATCTCTGCGTCTCTGCACAGCTTGGGAAGCACCAGCTGCCTCGGCAGCCTCAAAAGAAAGATTGATGCTCCTGCGTCTCTTGCCGATTGTTCAGCCTATTACTCACTCTTGCATGCTTCCTCCTCGACATTAATGTTACGCCATTTTCAAACAGTAAGTAGCTGGATATAATCAGTATGCAGTGTTTTATATATATTTATATACAGGTGGATGCCCACTCACTTCAAGTTTCAGACCACACTTAAACCACAGTAAACCCATTTTGCCAAGAAGGTTTAACATTGTCACCAAAACACAGTAACTAAACGTGTCCATGCACTATATCAAAGTGAATGCCTGCATATTTTTACACACCTCAACACCATTCAACAAAGGCCTAAATTCTGGACAGATAAATGCACTCCCAGCATATGCTGCATCAATGTGCATCCACATATTTTCCCCATTACCTGGAAAAGACAAGAAACAGAGATGTTATTAACATCTGTAAAAGAACTGCCTAACTAGATATACCAACCTGGGGTAGAAAATCTATAGTGCTTGAATTGTATTTAGCGAAGTATAATTGGTTGATTATTAAAATGAATACTGAATATCTGGAAAACTGACTGAATACATTTCTTGCTAAGCAGTATACTTGGTTGGAGGTAGTGAGTCAGAAAACTAACACCCTGACTGTGTATTATTCAAGACTCCCCTTTAAAACACCATGATCCTACTTAAATCAAAGCTGGTCACAACGTAACACATGTGCTTGTAGTACAGGATATATATGTGTGTTGCAAAGCATTGTCATTTCTCTGTTGTGAGACAAAAAAATCAAATCAAATGTCTACTGACTCACATATGGGTCCCAGCTCGGTGATAGAATCAAAACCACATGATGGAGTGGTTCCGAGAGTCGCACAGAACTGTAACACAGACACACACAAATCATAAAGACCCCATAGTGCTTTCTATTTTCACTGTCACACCAATGATAGAATTGATTGCGCAAGAAAATGAATCACAAATTCACCGTCATTGCAGCTACTGTAACATATGGCTTTTATACAAGAACTGACATCAGTTTTTATTCAAACATAAAGCCAGCTGGTTTGGATACATACAGATGACTCAGAGCTACTAGACCATTGCAGCTCCCTGAATATTATTCACTGATAGTGATCTGTGGGTCCAGATGAGACAGGGATTATTGTGCTCAACCAGATAGACATAGATTAGGCTCAATAGACACAGTGTTATCCTTTAGCAGAGCCCTCAGGGTGTGCAAAGCAGAATCACATGCAAAAGGTATCACTGTGGCTGTCAACTAAGTGGGTGGTTGTGCAACCAGTTTTAAGTGTATGTCCAATGACAGATGTATGTAAATAGCAATATTTAATTTTGGAGATGTTGCTGTGTGTGTCTGTCCATGTGTTTTAGCTGCATGATGCCTGGAGAGATGGATGTCGATCTTAGTTTTTTCTTACATAGAAAGGGATGAGTCCAGCTGCTTTGTCCTTCTCCACCATCTCCTTAAGTATATCACCTCTGACGGCAAAGCAGTTGTCTGTAGGAACCTTCCTCATCATCACTCCTCCAATCAGAGCCGCACGCTCCACTGAGGAATGAGCCTTAGCAGGAAAGAGATGCAACATTTGTGAAAGGTGAGAAAATTAATACGTTTTAAGATCATAAGTTTGAATTCTCTCCTGCTTTTGGTGAGAAGATAAACCCGTCTTAACAGCTAATTTCATATCTATGGATAATAAATGTCTGATGTCTATGTCGTACATATTTGATTCATGTAGTTTTATTGTAAAAGTATATATATTAGATTACAGTGCAAAAGATATACATACATACTTCCAACAATAGTATTGTGTCCTTCTGTAGAGAAAGAACAAACTGGTCTCCTTGTAAAGGTCTTTGTGGCCCTCGGGCAACTCCTTAACCCAATCACAAAGTCAGCCTGGTATTAAACCTGATCAGGGCTAGCTGCTGCCTGACTGACCCTCTGTCTCCCTCAATCACTGAAAAACTCTTACACTATTACTGAGGCAGCCTTTAATGTTCTGAGTTCACATGGACTGTTCCTTCTGTACCGTTTACAGAAGTCAACATGTCTGCAGACACTTGTTTTGTGCTTTTATTGTATTTTCATTTGTCTGTTGGCACTGGCTATCCAATAACATATTTTGTTTAATATATCTGAAAATTCATATGGACTTTATGGTTACTTGGCGAGTAAGCAGTGTTAAAAAAAAAAAGATAATTCACTCAAATAAAATCAGGAATTTGTGTAGAATTAATGGAATCAGAGATTCCATTAAGATTTGTGTTACTACCTGCTCAGAGGTGTACGCCACCAGTTTTGAGAAGATTTCAGCTTCCGATTTTTTGGGGTTGGAGGCCTGAACCCATCGGACTGCTTTACATCGGGCAGCGAGCAAGGACATCAGGGTCGCCTCACTGGCTGTGCCCTGTTGGACAAACAGAAGAAACTTGGTCACTGCTCTTTCAGCTAGCACCAGTGACAGCTTGTTGGCTAATATAACTGGGGCTAGTTCAATATGATCTTGTGAGTAACTTAATCGAGACATGTCAGTTGAAGAGTGCGTATGATTCAGAACATGCATCACCTATTTTTGTCAAAAAATATATTTGGAAAATAATTCTGATGAGTGGGGGTTTATGTCACAATCAAAGGGTTGTTGGTGTTTCAGCAAAGGACAGCACTTGGCAAACATCTGTTGGGTGCTGAAAAGCAATAATTATTTAAATAGTATGGCAGACAATGACTTCTATTGTGGGACTGGCAAACAGATTATTAATCATCACCAGGATTGTTTGTGGACTCCCAGCTACTATAAACAGAGTATGGTGTTAACATGCACCCACTCACAGACTTTTTAAAGTATCCCGATGACAGTTGGAATGTTAACATGCATTTAAATATATCCAAAGTTAATTGATTGTGTGAGCATCCCTACTGTACTGACTGACATGATAGGAAAAAATTACAGAAGAATACGAACACACAAAAGCACAGAGCTACTCAACATTTTGTGCCTTTGAATATTCCCTTTGATTTGAACGCTGTGACACCTCCACATTGTCTTTAGAGAAGAAAATGACTGCATGTAGACACAGTGTGATTAGTCATCACCCAGCCAGCCTGATACAGACAAAATTGTTTGAGGCTACATAATTAAGTGAAGCGTGACTTCTGAAGTATCACGAGGCATTACCACAGGAAAGACAATGAAATGTTCAAATCATTCAATCAATAAGCACAAATCGCTCATAAAACACGCAGGCTAATACAGGGTGTGTCATTTGTGTCAAAACAAATTAGAGTCAGAGTAAAATTAAGCCCAACCTTTAAGAGCTTAGAGATCCACAGAATGGATTGATCAAGCAACCAATCCATCAAAATACTGTGATTATATGAGCACTACAAGTGCACTTCCTGTCCTTTCCCTTAGACAGTGGCCTCTGAGCTTTTCATCCATCCCCCTACCCACTAATAATTGTGAAATCCAGACTTTTTCTTTTTAAATGTAACTGAGCTGGCATTTATCATAATATCCATTTCCCAGCTGTTAAGAAAAACAACACAATTCCAAAGGACAGGACACAATGTCCCACTACTAAAGATGATGTATGCATTAAAAGAAAAACTGCAAGCTTGCGTCTTCACCGACTTTATGCAAAAGAAATTGTAGAATGGTGATACACTATTATCTTTTCTATGATGCTTTAGCCAATTAGACCTTGTAATCTTTTGTCGTTTATAATTTATTTTAATCATAGGCAAAGTGTCTTCTTCTGCCACCAAAGTCTAATGACTCACACAGGGGTAAAAAGGGAAATCTAAGGTCACCACAGGGTCCTTCTGAAACCATCCCATTTCCCCTTTGTGTTCGTATAAGGATTATAATAATAGGCTGGCAATGTGCTGTCACAACACTCATTAGCCCTGCTGCAGCGAGAAGAGCCCCATTCGTTGCCATAGTGAGCTGGTAAGCTGCACTTAAAAAGGAGAGTGGCAAGACAGAAACAAAAACACGATGAACCAGATGAGCACACGCACATAAACACATCCTCACACTCAGGTGGTCACAATAGAGGAGGCATGAAATGATCTGTCATCAGAGTGCACTCTCATGCTCCACTACTCAACATCCCCTGCAAACAACACACACACACATATATAGCTTGCAGCCTCTGCTGTTTCTATTGCAGTCAATGGAACGCTAAACTAATGTCACACAAAACAATCACAGCACCATCACCGTCATCTCTGTCTGCCTGTGGATGACATATTAAAAGGCAATTTCCTGCCAATTTTCAGCTGGTGTGAAGGAGGGAGAGACAGAGCCTATAAGTCAATAGAACACAAATTGTTGATGAATGTGTGAGTGGATGTTGTAAGTGGATATGAACACTGTTGTTTTTCTGCAAGGCAAACATGTAAATGCATTTTAGAAAGTATAAAGAGGTCCAAATACTAATAAAAATGTTATAAGGCATGGTTGCAATGAGACTGTTTCTTTCTAGATACATACAAAGGACACTTACTTGGATGACACCTCCTCCATGACCATGAGTCCCGGCTATAAAGCACTCAGGCAGTTGCAGCATCTTCCCAAACCAATCTAACATCACTGTCTCCAGCTCTGTGCAGGCTGGGCTGGCAGCCTGTAAACACACAAGCAAAATAGAGACAATAATCTCAGAATGTTAGCATATATTGTAGATATGAAGACACAGAGACAGAGCAAAGTGTTCCAGTTACCCAGGAGAATCCAATACATCCAATGGCTCCACACAACATGTCAGCCAACATGGCAGGGTATGAGGAAGCAGCTGGATAGTAGGCATAGAAGTATGGGCTGTGCCAGTGGGTGACCTGGACACAAAGAAAACAAACATGTTTTTCATTTGAAAATAAGATGAACTTTCGTACTTCATTATGAGGAAGAGGTTACCAAAATTATTATTTAAAATATTACAGTTTTGTGAGTGTGACTTTTTTTTCTTTTTAAAAATAATTATTCCAATTTTAGGCTAATTAGCTAGCATAAACTTCTCAGTAGCTTCCCTGGCACAACAAGTGGAACACTCCCTACTCTCAGCAGAGATGGTTTGCGGCCAAAGACAACAGTTGGTGTTTTCATTGACTGTCATTTCTTTTGCGTGAAATAAACTGCTAACAATTCTTGTTGTGATGGAAACCTGCATAAACAATACAAGTGCTGAAATTCCCACTGCACAGTTTTTCCAGCAACAGTTTTGTTGACATGTTGCAGGTCAAAGAGGAACAACACTATGATTATAAAAGAGATCTATGCAACCCTGAGATGGGATAAAATAAATTGATGAGAATGACCCCTTTCTGACTATCATTACTGAAAATATTGAAAATGTTTTTCTTCTGTTTTTCTATTAGTGAAGTGTTTTGTTTTTAAATCAAAGTAAGGCAGCTGTTGTGCTTGACTGCATCTTGTCCCAAATTGCTGTTAAAAGATTACTCAATAAGTTCCTAAAAGTCACATCAATATTGTTTCCCAAAATGACCTTAATAAAGATTAATTTGTCAGGGGAATACAAGAGAATTTGTGCATCTACAACAGTGTGTACATCAACAAATGACAAAAAGTGTCAGCTCAGGGGACCAGCTGCTCAGGGATCGACTCCCGGTTCGGCCGGACCCTTACTGCGTGTCACTCCCCTGCTCTCTCCCTGTTTCCTGTCACATCTCCACTGTCCTATCCAAATAAATGTGAAAAAAAAAGTGTCAGCTCACCCCTGGCATTATGACCCTCTCCACATCTCTTATAATGTCATCATAATTCTCAGGTTCCATTGGGGCCTCAGTGGGGATCAAGGAACGAAGATACCCTGGTTCCACATCTGGGTAGACGGGTCGCTGTTCTATGTTCTCCAGGTAGTCAGCCACATAGTCCACCATCTCCCTTCCTCTGCGCCGAAACTCTGCTGCATCCATGATATAACTGGGATACAACACAGAAACACATCATTAATTTCATTCCTTTAATGATTGTCGTTTATATTTCAACCATTTGGACGTGCCATCTTTCATGCTAAAATAGAGTGCAACGTCAGAGTCAAACAGGATTAATTTAAATACACACACACACATTCTCATCGTTTCTTCTCATGTTTAACCTTTAACCTCACCACCAGGAATAAGTTGATTATTGCAGAGGCAACCAGGTTTATGATGTCAAGAAAGGTCTGAGGTGTTTGATAATGTTTTACGATGTGTTAATTATTTACGTAGTATATTAAATGACTTCACCCTGGATGAACTGATGTCACAGAAATTAAAACAACATTTGCACAATTAAAATATATGTATGAAACCTCAACCCTCTTACCCACACATTAAGTCAGTCATAATTTAGTTTCCTTTCATTTCATGGATCGATTGGATTGAAAATAAAAGCTTGGAAGCAAAGAGCATTTCCATGTCTAAAACAAGTTTATAGTCCATTTGTTTGTTATAAACCCATTTTCTAATAACACAGTGTTCCAAAGGGCGGTTTCATAAACCTGTCAAAAAACAGAGATCCATTAAGATTTATTTGATTTTAACAGCAAACCATGTTAATGACACACATTAAAGAACACTCTGTCAGTTCTGACTGTAGCAAAAAGCTTCAAACATATTCTCCTACAAATTACTCTCATACTGCCTAATCAAACAGCACAACAACATACGAACATTGCCCCTTGCTCTCACACTACTGCCCTATCATTCAACAAGTGTTTCACCCTGCATGTTTCTCTCCCCTCTTGAGAAGCAGAGCCCTTATCCTTCTCCTGATCGCAAATAGGATTAGACATGTTGTATGGGAGTGTGTGTGTGTGTGTGTATGTGTGTGAGTGTGTGCGTCTGTATACTTACATTTTCACGTGAGAGCTTCAGCTATTTTGATGGTGGATCCTCTCCTCTTCTTTAGCGTCCACAAACAGAGGGGCAGACAGCCAGGCACGTGGTGAGTGTGTTTGTGTGTGCGTAAGCAGGACAAGAGACATTTGCTCCTTTTATCTTGCCAATAACCACCCCCACCCCACCAGACCCCACTAGGCCAGCCAATGGGAGCGGGGCTCACTGAGGAAAGACGGATTCATAAGTTTATAGAGCCTTCAGTTCACACCCACTCACATCTATGAACACATATAAAAGGTTATGAAGAAAAGGTTAAGAAAAAAAATACTAAAATGAAAATACATGATTAATAGCTCAAATATATTACATATAATATTGCACCACCAACTCTTTGAGTCTGGATAAAAATTATAACCATAATTCTTAATTCATGTCTCAATAAATCAAATTTCATGCATCTGCTTAGAAAAAGCTTTAATTGTAAGCTGAAATTGACATTGAAGTATTAGTTGAGTTGAGTTGGAGCTTTAGTATTATTACTACCATTTAAAGGTGTTTACCTTTGTCTCACCTCATGTGGTCTAGTGTTTGTGAGTGTGTGTTTTTAATGTCTTTCTGGTGCTTATATTTTATTGTTTGTTTTCTTTCTTTCATTGTATCATCTTTAATAATTTTACTATTGTGAAGCACACTGTGACTTTGCTCTGTAAAAGGTGTTGCATAAAGCAGGGGCTCTAACACGGACTGGTCTGCCTCTCTGCAGAATCAAGTCAAATTGTCCACTCATCAATGCTGATCAGATCAAAAACAGTAGATAACTTTACAGTCCCTGCAGTCCCAGCTTTTCAAATGGTTCTTTTGCCTGCATTATGCTATCATGGCATCGAGGACTTCACTATGCCAGAAAATGGCGTATGCCACAACTGCCATCCAAAATGATAATTCTTTTTTAAATCACCTTAATTTGGTTAACAGCCTGAGGTCTGGATTGGACCAAATGGCAAAGCAGTTTGTCGAAAAGCTATAACTAAAGAGCTGAATTTTCAGACAAAATACATGAAAATATAAGTGATAGTGAGTGTGCGACTTCACATGCAACCAATGACATTTGATGTCCTCAAAGAGACCTTGAAAATAATAATTATACTTCACATTGATGAAAGTTCTTTAAAGCGCAGTGAAACAATTCTTAAACTGTAAGTGTTCATGTAATGTTCAACTTCCAGTTGAGGACAATACTCATACTGTATGTAAATTGTCTATTGACCCTATTGATCCACAGATATTATCATCCAGTTTGTTAAAATGTAGTTAAGCTGCATTCTGTATATCTCATAGAAATTCATTTATACATATTGTCACACATAATTACAGTAGAAAGAGACGCAAAATACTCTCACTTACAAAATAAGAGAAATCAAGAGCTAGAGCAAGCCAGGGAATCAAAAGTAAGAAATTAACTAAAACCAACTGAACAAAAATAACAGAGCAAACTGCCAACCAGAAAATAACAGACAAAACAGACATTTGTTATCCAGTAACCTTGTTGTTAATGAGCTACAGGCAGAATGGATGCTAACTGTTTAGGGTGTTAAGTTGACAAAGAATCTAAAGACAATCTCAGGGAAACCCACCTACAGATATAAAGACTCAAAATATTTGTATAATGATATAAAACAATAAAAAATGTCAGGCCATCAGGCCAATATCTCTTGTGGAGCAAGACTGTAAAGAATGAAGAATGAAATGCAATCCACAACACAAAACACCTCTCTGTCACAGCATCAAACATTATAACAAAGGATGTACTTATTGCAGGGCCACAGCAGTGGATTTCATTGCATTGTTGTGTTATCCTCGAACATACTGTAAAATGATGGTGTGGCAAACTAACCTTGCTTTGTTTAAAACCTTGCTACTGTTTAAAAGGTTCTGTAAAAGTTACTGTGGCAGCAGACTGCAAAGCTTCAGACATGTTAATCTTTTTCTTTGCCCACAACAAAACTTTAAGCCTCGAAACCTCACTGTTTTTGCATGACTGATAATCCAAAGGGTGTGACACACAGATGGTGTCAAAGGGTCAGTGCCATTTTTGGTCCTTTTTAAAAAAAAAAAAAAAATCAGGCATTGAACTTGTTGTGAAATTGTGCCACCTAGTGGAAAAACTAAGTGTTAAAATTTCACTAGAATTTAATGTATGGTACTGAAATATTTGACCCAGGATAGAACATACAATTTAGAATTTTTGTTGTTTTCAGATCCTGGACACACAGCTGTTCATATAACAGTCGTGACAAGCCACACACTTTTAGTAAATGTTAGTATTACACTCTGCAAATCTGTTAATTTGATTACAGTACAGTACAATACAGAGGCAGTGTTCTTTGTTAGCAAATGTGTCAAATGATTTTTCACACAATAAAGACAA
This sequence comes from Lates calcarifer, assembly GCF_001640805.2. Taxonomy (NCBI): domain Eukaryota; kingdom Metazoa; phylum Chordata; class Actinopteri; family Centropomidae; genus Lates; species Lates calcarifer. The sequence continues at coordinate 26,210,184 of NC_066847.1, read as the reverse complement.
ATACAGACTATGTTTTTATATCAATGTATTAATGTTTTATTCTAATTACAATAAACAGAATATATCAGTCCCTTATTTGTACAAAAATACCTGAAAAGGTTACAATTAAGATTTATAAGCCATTCAACTATTTACAGATTGAAGCAAAGCACATTATGAATACAGGAGCTCTCTCTTATAAAAAAGAGATAAGTTACTGTTTTCTTTTTTGCATTCCCTGAAATACATAATAGTTTATATTTTTATATATAGATATATTTTTACTTTACTCATTTGTACAGCCATGGTATCTTGCATTGTGACAATGTTATGAAGGTGAACAAGAGCCAAGATGATAATTGATCAATCCATCAGGGATTGGGGTCAATTCACTTTCAATTCAAAAAGTAAACTGAAACTGCATCTGAAAAATTTCATTCATTCTCAATCACCTTTCACCAGAATCTTTTAGAGTGCCGTTTTCTGTTGAGGAATTGCATTCATTGAATACTTGTAAAACGTGCAAGGTTTTTGAGTGTGAATGGTTCCCTCTGAAGGGTGGCTTTGTCATGCCATTCGGCCCAAATGTTAGGTCTGGTTTATGAAGAGAAAGAGGAGTCATCAGAGGCACCATCTGTGTTTACAAGTTACCTGGCTACCAAAACTGACACTGTGCTGTCAGTTATTTTATTTGTAAGCTCTGAGTTTGTACTTGATCATCTCCGTAAGACACAGCGTAATATAATAAAATGAATCAAATTAGATTATAATTTCTTCTTAGTTCTAGAACTGATAGGATGAAAATTGAGGGTGTTTTACGAATTGTTCAGCTGTTGTTCAGCCCAGGTGTGTGAGCTGAATAGGTAACATTGTCAGGTGGGGCTTTAGATCAGCTCAGGTAGCCAGGCAAGTATTTTAGGCTTTTTTAATGAACATCTTAAACAATAGTATTAAAAACACTGTTAAACTAAATGTACTCTTTAAATAGTACTGGACCTACTCAATTGCAAGGATATTTTCAAGTAATCATAACTAGCAGATGGGTGGTGCACATAATAGAGAAAAGATGACAACTCCTGGCTTAATCCAACTAAAATATTCACAAATCATCATCATCCTGTACATAAAAGTCCTAGAGATCTGATGGACCAGTAGTTTTTAATATGCTCCAAATCAACCCTGAGCAACCCAGTTACATTCATCTCTGTTAAGTGTAAAAATGTGGATATTCAAATCCCCTGATTTATTTGTCCATGTGTTCACTAACTGAATTTACTTTCTGCCTTTTCTGTACTAACTCCAGCTTGCAATGCTACCTGACCTGCCTTTTGCATTAACATCTGCTACCATTCATATCAGTCAGAAATGAAAATGTGATACAGGGAATTTGAGGATGAGAGCAAAGTGGGTAGACTGAATCTGAATATCAGGGGACTTAGATTAGTACTTAGAAATCACTAACATCAACATTTCAGTGAGGTCCTAGTAGCTTAAGATGACTTTCAGCAACTACGAAAGAATTTATGTATTGTTATAATCCATATTCCCCCAAATACCAACATATCAGATACCCCTACACAATAAACTTAAAATCCACGTTCATGCAAATGATAAATCTACCTACTGATTTAAGTTTCTTTCTCAGATCAATACTGTAACCCATCTAACAATGTTGCTCTGGTATGGTTTGGTAATGGTATGCTTAGTTCACTGTTCACTGCAGTTTAAAGGGTATAAATTAACATGGAGGAATTTGTGTCAGTGTCTTATTATTATAAGTGTGGGAAGGATTATTGTTATGCATTTCTTCAATTATATCTACTCTAAGCATTTTCATTGAAAAGTTTTAACTTGAATGCAAAGTTTTTTTTCTACAACTAGATTACTACAATTTTTTCTTCAAAGAAAGGCATTTAAAAAGTGAATTATGAGGACATTGAGACATACTTGACCCGGTTTCCCAAAACATTTTACTTGAATTCATATCTATTTTTTCTAGTTTGGGTCACCACAAGACAGTGATGAGAAGAAAACTTGAAGGTTTTTAACATAAAAGTGTTGGAATTCTAATGAGATATTTTTACAGATCGGGGAGGAAATAAGAACAATAATTAAAAAAGGTATGAAAATCTTAGTGACTAATGCTTTGGGAAACTCTGTTTTTTGTTTGTTTGTTTTCTATCTCACAACATTCCACATGCCATCTATTGGAATGACAATGTTAACATTATGGATGCCAGTGTGCTTTAAAACATCACTTCATGACAAGTGTTGATGATGACAAAAATTATTTTTGAATAATCAAAACTAAAAAGAAAAAAAAAAAACTCAATAGATGCTATGTCATTACAGTAATAATAATAATAGTAATAATAATTATAATTATAAATCACATTGGTCAATCATTTCATGGTAATGACAAAAGAAAACAATACAGAACAGCGCTGAGAAAAAGAAATCTAAAATTTTCAAGTAATCAGTCACATCCAGATAAATAAATACATTTTGCTGCAACAATACTTTAAAAAATGATTGAGTCATTGCATCTTAGATAAATAATGGTGACCATGCGAGTGAGTGTCATAGTGCGGCTATTCTGCATCTCAGATATTCCATATACCTTAAAACAACCTGCAGGTATGTAAAAGATGGCTGTTGATGTTGGTAAATACAAACAGATTTCTAGTAATAATCTGCTGGCTGGTGGCCTACACAAACCAAAAAATTTTTTTTTTTTTTCAAGTGAGTGTTTTGGGTGGAGACACAAAAAAACCCTGCCATTTGTGGTACTGAGAGTGACTTGTGTGAATGACAAACCAAGCTTAGTTTGAATATTAGCAGAAATCCATCCAAGCATATGTCAATATGTCTGAAGAATTTGAGATGACTGGGTTTTACCATTTATGTGTCCTCCATTTAGTTCCATTCTGCCAGACATGATCAATCAGTGTCACAAAAAAGCCCTATCTATTTAGAAAGAAATTGGATCCAGGTTAGCTAGAGACACCCCGCAAAAATCATCTTTTCATTGTAGTTAATTACAGGAGCTCCACTTGGCTAAAACAATTGATTTAAATATCTTTGCAGGATTGACTGACCTTGGCTTGCAGAAGAAAACCGATTGACTTTTGCTTAAATTGCACTGTCTGGGACAAAAGGTGGGCATATCCAGTGTTCTCAAACTAACTTGATAAGTTGTATGCCCTCTCTTCTCGTCATTCAAAAACCCTACATGTACTGAGGGCAAATCTGTACATGGGACATGGGTTAAAACATGTGAGATTTTTGCAGTCTGAAGTCTGAGCACTAAAATTTCCAGTTTTATGTTGCTTCTACAAAGCTGAGTATTTTAACTTAATCCAGACAGGGTGAGATGGGCAGAGAGAGGAGATGAGAGGCAGCTACCATTTGTTTTCAATGTTTTCATATGTGACAAAATTCTCTCCTTACGCATTATTTTCCACACTGTAGCAGCCGCTAACCAGTCTGTCTGAATTCATAGATAGGTGGTGTGCAGTAGGCAGTAGGTGTATATGTATGTGATACTGTTTGTTCACAGGCAGAAAAAGGCTGCAGTATGCGGAATGTAATGCACAGAGTCTACTATCAGTGTGGAGTCAAGAGCACACTAAAACATGTTCCAAGCCACAATTATGTTTGACACCATCTCGCTGACTTCCAGCAGGCAGGAGGTGGTTTGCTGGAAGATATGTTGAAAAGAGGGTCGAGACCCAGGACAGATGTTGCCCACAGGATCCACTGTATCTCTGGGCTGAAGTAGTTTTTGTTTGGCAAAGAGTAATACAGATTGTGTTTCTTTTGATTTGCTTACAGTTATGTGAGTAAAACTCCTGAAGGAGATGCTAGTGGTTATCCTTCCCTGTGCCGAGGCGAGGAGAATCAGACAAAAAAAAAAAAAATTAATTAATAAAAATTAAAAAACTGATGCTCTCCATTGTCCCACTTTCTCTTATGTGACAGGTAACTTTATGTCTGCATTTGCCAGCAGTGAAAAAAAAATGATGAAACTCCCGCATGTGGCTGCATTTGCAAAACTGTCTACCTGGTTACAATTCTTCTAGCTTTGTTACTTGTAATTTTACCCTAAATGAAACCATGATTTGATTCATGCTTTTTCGTTTTTCCGGAAATAGCCTGGAAAATACTTTCAGGGACTGCCTGCAGCGTGCAACAGAATAACAAGTACAGAATGACCCTATTGTAGCTTAGGTAAATAATGAAGAGTTGCAAATATCTAGAATGCAAAAAAATGGACTTTAAACAAAATTCTTATAGAGAATATTGATAACAATACTTAACTGCAATGAATGTATCAATAAGAAAAACCCTGTGTTGTCGGAGATGAGCGAATTAATTTGTGGACAATGCAGACTTTGTACTGTCCACTATGAAAGGAAAAAAAAAAAAAAAAAAAAAAAAACTCCATTCCAATAGTTTCAGATTTTTTCCTCAGCCTTTTTCTCCAGGGCAGTTCAACATCAACACTCTTTCTGGTGCCTCCAAATCTCATCCATGTTGAATTTTGACATGTCCTTTGTGCATGCCTATGACACTAGAGGGCGGTGGTACCATCTCACAGTAAAGTAATGCAAAAGCGGAGAGGTCATGCACTGTCAAAGGCCACTCCCAGTCTGATGAGTGCAAAACAATCACCTCTCCATCTACGGTATATTCTTTGAGGACGTGATGAAAAGTTTCAATGAGACTGCTGTTTGTTCTCAGGGAGCAGAGTGGTCCAAACGATAGCTTGAGTTGTCTTGCGTGATTGTCCTGTTGAAGGGAATACAGTCTACACTTGAACTGTAAGATTAAACCTTGAAGCAGTTTGGGTACAAGCTTATCGATGACTGTGGATAGCAAGATTGTAGAAGATTTTACGACACAAATGGCAGTGTTCATTTCCTTTATGTTCTCTGTTCTCGACTGAGGAACCTTGTGAGCAAATTGTGCATCCGACTCCTCAAACATCCATGCAAACTAAAAGAGATCCAACAAGTCAGCAGTCTGTGGCGGACTTATGACAATATAAAACAACGACAATGAAACATCAGTCAATTCACCAGCTTCTTATAAAGATAAAAACAAAAGAACCACCTGACAGAAAGATTCTTTTTGTTTTGTTTGTTTTAGGCAGAGTCAGGTCAAGTGATAGAGGGGGTCATGGGGTCAGATGATCCGAAGATGTCATAAGGCCACGACGGTGCATGGGTGTTTGAGTTTACAAGGCAGCACTCCTCTGTTGAGCTGGTAGAACTCCACCAGCTGAATCAAGTCGGTGAATTTGGTGGCGCCGTCGTCAAGGCTGAAGAAGACTTGGCCATCCTCTTCACACTGGCAGCATGAAAGGGTCCGGGTGAGAGTGAGCAGGGACACACCACATGGCAAGAGAAAAGAAAGGACACTGTGATAAAGAGACTCTCCTCTAAAGGACCATTACAATAGTGTGTCACGTTTGGGCTATTTAGCAACAAATTACATATATATTTTTCATTCTGGCTGGTTATTTTGCAAACCATACTATCTTTTTTACATTCCCTGAAATACATAATAGTTTATATTTTTATATATAGATATATTTTTACTTTACTCATTTGTACAGCCATGGTATCTTGCATTGTGACAATGTTAGTGACACAAAAGTAAGTGACACAAAAGTATTTGTAAAAATTATTAAACATCACAAAATTCATACCGGAAGTATCTGGAAATGTTTGATTTTCTGGTGATGGCACAATGTGAGCACAAATGCCTTGGGGTTACTCTGACTGACTCTGAGCAGAAACAACCTATACAACAAGAGAAAGGGGGACATTGTGAGCAAAATATTCAGTTGGCTTATTCAGTGAAAAGGGAAACCGCATGTATAAATTTGCTCCAGCTCACTTACCCATCTACTTGTCCCTGCTGGTGGATAATACGATGGGATTCTTCTCTAGATATCCTACCGTGGAACCACAGCTGAGCTATGTGGATAACTACAGAGAGAGAGAGAGAGAGAGAGAGAGAGAGGGAGAGAGAGAGAGAGAGAGAGAGAGAGGACATTTTAAAAATCTGTCATATTATTCAAACTGGAAAATAGTTGATTATTAATGTCTTGGTATTTACCTGAGCTTAGTGAGGAGTGGTGTAGTGGACTGTGGGAGCCTAGTATGTTCATTCGTTGACTCCTCTTCTGAGAGAGATGCCACACAGAGACAACACAACAGGGATTATTTCACGCTCTGGTATAGTACATGATAGTTAAAAGTGGATATTTCTTTACAGTGTTTCTCAATACAAAACGGTGAAGCTTCACTTTTCTCAGGTTAAATGGAGATAGTGCTTTGGGAACGAGTAGGTCAGGTGCTGTTTATGTACTGTATAAATATTTTTTACATTTAAGAGAGACCAAAGTTGATCTGTGGTTCATCAACATTTGGTAACGGTCTGCAAACTACATTAATGATACTGACTTAAACACTGTGGATGAAAAAAAATTCATTGGAATAAATCTACCACTTCTGACATCTGCCCCACAGTCCTATCAGCTTTATGAATAGACAAACAACTTTTGTCAGATCAAAAGAACTCAAAAATAAACACTTACAGAGGGAAATTTGCTCTGTATGAATATCTGAGCAAAGTAAAGAGAGCCATCTGTAGAGATTTTTTTGAAATCTGCTCCTGGCATTGTTGACAGAGATAACATGAAAACTGAGTTTGTGTCTCACCCTCCATGCGTGTCCCTCCTCCATGGCAGCACTCTGAGCTTCCACAGGGTTGTCAATCACCCTGCCTATCCTCCCTGAGAAATCCATTGCCACAAGGGAGTTCTCTGATACACTCCGCTAGGGGGTGACAGAGATACATGACAGTCAAAATGTGGGCTGCAACACAAGTGCCAAGGTGCAGTTATGCACAAATGTAGACAAAAGCAGTGCAATAAAGAGTGGAGTGACATAGCTAAATCTGGAGAATGCCATTTTCCTAAACTAGTTTGTTAGCAGCTCTTCACAGAGTGAACAGAAAGAAAGAAGTGAAAGAAATGTTCAGAACATTTCAAAGAAATGTTGTTATGCTTAAATAGGCCAATTTTAAGGTGCTTTAACTGGATTTTAGATAAAGCAGGAAACTTACCACAGGTGCTGAGAAATGTGAAATTAAGGTTTTTCTTTGTTGAGGAATCTTGTAATTCTGGTACAATACAATCCCGTACTGCAAGAGAAAGAAATACACTGGTCAAATGACACTGTCTAAATCCCTAATACATGTATTGTAAACAGTTACATGCTTGCTGGCAGTCTATAAGATGGGGTCATCTTATACTCAACGTCCAATCCCAGCTTAGAAAAATCTTAATTCCTGCCCAGAAACTATGTACTGTCTAACCAAAGTTACTGTAGCTGCGCCATGGTGTATATACTGTGGTGTGATCTGAGTTTACCTTAAAGAGTCGGAAGGCAGTCATCCAACAGGTCCTGCCCTGTTCATCCTCAGCACACAGCATCCTCAACTCCTTCAGCTCTCCTCGACATTTATTGGGCTGCAAATGAAGATTTTTCAGAATCAGAACAGAAACAATAAATAACACATTACATGGTGTTGCATTTTTTTTCACCACCTTCATTAGCACCATCGTCACTGATAGCTTTAACTAATTAATAAGGATAATGAAGTAAACACGCACAAACTGGTCAACACTATTTTAAAAATACAGCGGTAAATCAGCAATAAAACAGAGCCTCATATATTTAGTACAAATGCATGCTGATGCCCTTCTTGTGAGACAGGGAGCTGCACAGGATGTCAATCATTACTCAGCTCATAATATCGCATCAGAAATCAGCTTGGTCTCATCTCTTTGATCTGAGACTCACCTTGATACAGAACCCAAAGTCTGTGGGCGCACCATGCTGCTTTTTGCCTGTGATGACAGTGAAGATGTTGCTGTCTTCTAGGTCTGCTAGTAACTGTAGATGTCTGGGCTCCTGGAGACAGAAATAATTAATAAGTCAGAACATCACAGAGAGACACAGCCTGGAGGTACACTGAAAGACAGAGACATATGTGGAGAAACCACCATCGATAACAAGCTGTTTCTTTGAAGTTAATTACGTTCTACTATGTTATTACTATAAATTTTTTTTACATAGTATGGATATGAATTCTTCAATGATAAAATAAAGACTGTAATTACAAAGCAAAAAAAATAATTACATGTTTAAAAAAATACAATTAAATATATCAATCACTTGAAGAGGAAAAGATTGCCTTGCTGTTACCTTTGAGGTTCCTTTTGTAGAACAGTAGAGTCCTGAGCGCCGCAGGAACATGTAAACTTTCTTCCACGACTTCCTCCCCACCTCCTTCACATAAAGATACCCCTGGATCTCTGGACAGCTACTGGTCGCTAGGAAGTTCTGATAGAGGAAGACAAAGAGACATGAAGCAGGGGATCAACACACAGCATTTTGGATTTGTTCACTCTATAATATTCTCTGTCAAGGACACTCTCCCTCAGGGGAAGGGCAAGGCTGGATGACATCTGAAGCCCATAAGCTCTCTGTCACTGGCAATTGCTTTTTTTGTCAAAGAACAGAGTGCCATCCCAGCTTCTTGCATCAGTGCAATCTGACAGCTGATGATTGAGATGGGTGGCAGCTTGGATTCTTACACACCATGGTAGCGACCACAATAGAGACAGACATTGTTCTACTATCTGGAAAATCATAGGGTGAAGAGTACTGAAGAGGGCTGACAGGATCCTGACACTATCATGTGAATATACATAGGCATACATAAGTATGCACAGTATAGACATTATTTATTTATGTTTTGTGCAGGGCCTGTAATTAACTTCTAGAGACATGTAAACACAAAAAGTCATGTTATGTAATATGCCTGCCAGAACAAATATAGTACATACACTGAATCAACATACTGTACATTCCTATTGGGAATCCTTAAAGTCTAAATTGTCTTGTGGGTGTCTGAAGTATCTGGAATTTGTGGTTTTCAAGTTTCACAAAAATATCACACCATGAAGTGGCAGGTTAAGTTATTAGAGCTGAATTGGAATCTGTGGCTTGTGGCTGAAAGGTAAACTGTTCCAGAGGACCTCTTCAATATTTAAAGCACATGTTCCTCAGTGTTTTGGAAACAGCTTACAATGGGTGTCATGCATGAGCATTTTCCGTCATTTGCAGAGCGCACACATTCACACGCAATGTTCATTCAAGCAGCTTTCAGGCAGTCTACCTTTGCATTGACATATGGTTCTTGCATGATGGTGAATAGTGCCAACACCTGGTTGAGCTCAGGTCATATAACATTTTTGGTTTGGACAGCACTCTAATTGAGTGCAAAGATCTTGTGTTTAGAATAAGTCAAACACTGGGATTCCTGACACAACTCTGGCTCCCCCCACCTCCATTCATTTATTGACTCCTCTATGTGGAGCATAACGGAGCAAAACGTCTATATGATCAGCAGAGGAGTTAAAAGCTTTTGGTGAGTGGCAAGGATGAAGGGATGGATTCCACTTGTGGTTTTGTCTCTGACAGCTCCATTACATGATACAGGAGAGAGCCAGACTGCATGTAAACCCTCTATCCATTAAGACCAAAGCTCTTCAAAGTCCCATGAATCTCTTTGCCTGGTCTCCTCCCGGACTTTTTCCTCTTCATATGTTCTGTAAAATCCCTATATAGCCTGTGAGTGGGGTCTGTGAGTCAGATGAGTGGCGTGACACATGTGTGAATTTGTACTGTGCAAACACACAGTAGGTAGGTGAAGAACTGTGTGTTCTATTTCTGACTGACTAATTCCATCCATCACAAGTGTCGGACCTGCGGTGCGTGTGCCGAGACAGTCGTATGTCAACAGGGGATCAACAGTAGTTATTACTGCAGGCTCTGACGAGACACACTGTCTAAGGGTCAGAGGTGAGGTATGTCTGCTTGATTGTACAGTATGTAGCGGGTGCTGACTCTGAGGTAAACTAAGCTGTGTGCATGTCAGGAAGAAGAGAGAGAATGAGAGGCACGGAGAAACATGCAAGAGTGTGTATGTGTGAGTATCTGTGTGTGCGCTCCGTGTACCTGAAGGAGCTGAGATGGTGGAATCGTACGATTGGTTTCCTGGCACCATGCAACCATGTGCTCCGGGAAAAACGTCTGGTGGAGGAAGAATGGGGGGGGGGCAGACAGACAGACGGAGAATATCAGCCACTGTGACGATAATTATAGGGTAGGAATTTGTGACAGAAAAAGAATCGTCACGCAAATCTCATTACTGCAGTCAGCTGTCATAATATTTCAGAAGGATACAAAACACAGAGAATTTTGACTTTTTGTCAAGGAACATGCCTATCATGTCATCTCTGAGGCAAACTGTCACAAAATAAATAATATTACACCTGTAGTGTAAGTGTTTACTTAAAAAACTCTTTTCATTTGACTGACTGCTCTAAATCGTAGAGTAACCATGGTGTAATAAAGATATGCTTTTAGTAGTCAAAACATAATGAGTGCAAAAACAAAATCCATGAGGAGCTATTGCCCCAGGTGTTTGGGTTTTTTTGTACAGACTTAAGGTACATCATATATCAACAAGAAGACGTCAGGAGTGACACGGCATGTTAAGAAACGTCTGAGAAAAAGTAATTACCAGCGGGTTTCTGAAGAATTCATATTTGGCATAGTTCTTCCTGAAGAGGAATCTACTGTCACTGTTCATGGAGGCCTGGACCTGAACCACCAGCTCATGGTCTTCTAGACAGCGCTCTGAGGTGGGACAGGAAGAGAGCGGAGCAAGAACAATGATAGAGGTTATTATCCATTATTTAAACAGTTTCATAACCATTTCATAATTCTCCAATTGCCTTACAATTACGGATAATTTTAATAATGAAATTCACATTAATAAATGATGCTCTGTCAAAAGCATGAACAGTAATATGAGTATCTGAGCAAAGTAGTCTTAAATATAACAATCACAACATTTCTTTTAGTGTGTCACGCAAGTACCATGGAAATCTGTAATGACTTGAGCATCATAATTTGAGGAAGAGATCTGTAATCACCATTTCTCGTAAATCAGAAACCGAAAGTTTAGAAAAACGTGAAAATGAAACTGAAAGAAAAAGTTCACTCCATTTTAACAAATATTGTAGTGTATTTTTAAGCACTAGTAATCTTAGACATGTGGACTTTTCTTTGTTAAGTTAATAAATAATTTCAGGCAATAATGAACTCCTCTTAAGAACAAGAAGTGGTTAATGGGACTACAGTGCTCTAAAATTACCCCAGGTGTCATTTGATCTGTTCAGGGGCCTGATGGGATCTGTAGACTGGTTTCAATGGTTTGTGCTCATCAAACCAGCTGTAACAGATAATCAGACAGAGGCCTTTCTCTTCTAATGTGAATATGAGAGGATATGATTCAGCTAAAAGTGTGTCCTTGCATAAATGTGGTCATAGGTCACAGTGATTCTCTGACTGAGATGCTAAAACCGGACATGACTCAGTCAATTCCAAAAGCCTTACAAATTCTCCCTGTAATGTCTTTAATAAAAGACATCCTTTCTTTCCCCAGTAGATTTAATTAGATTTTGGAACTTAACAAACTTTTGCAATACCAGTATGGTCTGATATCTCTTTTTGATGTGAAAATGGAGAACTTCCACACTGGCTGCACAGCTCTATCTCATATCATTATCTCATTTCATGTGTCCTGTCATTCTTCCTCTTAATCCCCTCTGTCACAATCTCTTTAACACTGTCACGACTCTTCTTTTTCTTTCCATTTCATCCTGTCGTCTGTCTGATGAGTCACTCATGTTCGTGACAGTGACTCACCCTGGCAACACTACTTCACTGTCCCTGAGCTGTTAACCTTTTCCAGCCGACAAGTAGAGGTCAGTGTCTCTTATCTCAAAGGGCCATTTCATCCTATTCAGTAGCTTACTAAGAGTGGTCAGCGATGTACGGGAATAGGCCTCTCTATTCAAACACACTATTGTTCAGGGTCTCTCTGAAACTGCTATTCTTGTCTACCACCCAACCACATGTGCACACATTAAGTGTCACCGCACATACATGTGCAGTGCAGACTTGCAGTCTGTGCACATACGCACTCAAGCAGGAATCTCACGAACTGCCTCATCTCATACTTAAAAAAAAAGAAGCTTCAAATGATTAAATACACTTATAACTAACACATATTTTTCCACTAGGTTATTCAACATATACAGTGGACTATACAAAAATCACCACTTCATGAAGAAGTAATGTAAACACAATTACAATTAATTACTGAAAAGGAACAATCCACAATTGGCTATTATAGGAAAGATCCAGCAATCAGTCACCTAAGAGAGCAGCAACCAAACAAAATCAGTGATTAAATCACCTAAATTACTGTATGAATTTTGTCTATACAATGCATATGATACACAGAGGAATAACAACAATAACAGAGGTCCCTCTGTACTATATGGAAATCAACCAAAATATTTCCCTCCTTTGGAAGGTTTTTATTTTATCTAGCTACATGTACAGACACAAATTCACATAGGCACACATCTACAAATACACACACATACACACTTTGTAGTGGCAAAGCTATACCCTTCAATTTTAACAATCAGCATGCTGCTGCTTCATCACGTCTCATTTACTGAGACTCCTAAACATAAAATACGATAAGTAGTTATTCAAGACCTGAAAAGAATACGGTTGCACTACAGGTGTGCCAGAATAGAAGAAGGGCTATAATAGAATAGGGAGACTGTGAGCCAAAAATGATGTCATTCACAACAAGCCAACCTAACTGTATTTGGCAGCATCGTGTTGGCAGCACTGATGAGAAATGTAATCAGATCATGATGGATGGTGAAATATTAGGTTAGAGCTTTGGGACCTGTACTTTGAATAATGCAATATATTTTCTAAAAGTTTCCTCACGTGACTGAACAACAGTCTATGTGAGGATGTAACTAGAAATTCCTGGAAAAATAAAAATATATTGAAATTGTGTTTTTTTTCTTTTTACATATATTTTTCACAATGTCTCTCTACGTTTCCATAGCAAGGTACACTGCTTTAAATAAATCTACACCCCCTTCTCTCCCACATCTGTTAAACTGTACAGACATGAGCACAGAGCACAGGCTCAACTTGTCTTCCATAAGTGCTTTATAATCGCCCTCTCCTCGGGGGGAGGTTGGGTTTTCTAACGTTTAGCTGGCCATAGCTTTCCAAACTTACTGTTATGGTGCCAAGTCTTAACACAAAATCACCCTGACAGAAATGCAAAGCTCTCTTTCTTCTTAATGTGGCAATAAGTTAAAGTTCCTTGATCAAGCAGCATTTTTTGAGCATTGTTTTCTACTTTTTAGATTATTTATTTGTGTCATTTTAATACCACATTTAGTGTTATAAAAAATGTAAATCTGCAAAAGCAAAATTGCCATGCTCTGACTACTACAGACCAGCAAACTAAGGTCTTAAATCTGTTATATCAAACTAAATGCTCTCCTACTATATTACTCTTCATTTCTGAGAAGGTCCAGACATCATCGCCAAAACCTTTTTACACTACATTAGTCCAGAGGTCCCTGTCTGGTGCAATGAGAGCTTCTATTTTCAGGAGAGTGGTGTCGGTGGTATTACCACTCCTGAACTAAAGAACCTCTAACATGAAAGATATCCTTTTAAACTCTTCATCAGTTACCTCCATCACCTCTCTGCCATGTTATTTATAATACTGGATCAATAACATTACAACAACTGAGAAGGGCATGAGTCTGCATAGGTTTTAAAGTGTTCATCAGTTACATAGCTACATCTGCTAATCCATAATTTGTAGTTATCACCTTCTCTTCCTTTATCTTCTCATCTGCTGGCTTCCACTGTGAGCCCTTCATGTAATCCCCCTTAAGTAACAGCTGAAAAAAGTATTACATCATATTATAATCATCTGCATAAAAACCTCTCTTCACAGGTAGCTCAGAACTCAAGAGTAATCTAGGGTGAACTGTACTGGATCTTTGTCTGTAACCAGGATGATTTTAGACTATGACTTGAATCCAAGCAATCTTGTGACCTTACTTGAGCCTGCCAGAGTTAAAAATATCAGTGACGGCTGTCAAATACCATATATCATACTCTCTGTTGCTTTCACTATCCTCTGTATAAACCATAAACTTTTCTCTAAACCACCAACACTGAATTAAATTACTCTAATGCTCAAAAGAGTCTAAAAATGTAGGCTTCAGGCAGTAAAATTTATCAGTTGCTGTGTCTGTTTAATTTATGAGAGGTTCTAGGGTATTGGTTAGCGTTATTATGCACCCCTGGGAAAAGTTGTCTCCACTTACAGTGAGTCTGCTGTCTACTTGCATGGAATAACTTTAAGAAAGCTTATGCTCAAACATACATAAACTTTCATTCATTCATGCAACGAACATCAGCTTTCATGATGCATAAAAGGTTAGGGTGCTTCATCAGCTTACTCAAATATTTAGAATAGAATAGAATAGAATAGAGTAGAATACTCTTTATTGTCACCGTTTCAAAACAATGAAATACTATTTAGCAGCTTTAGAATGACAGATACTTATAAAAAGTCAAAAGAATAAAAACAATTAGATAAAAAATAAAAATAATGACTACTACACTGAATCCCAACAGATCATTTTTCATTTAGAGCAGGTCCAGACTGTACTCTTTATATTATAATATTTACAAAGAAAGACCCAACAATTCCCACCAGTCTTATCTCAACTGTCAACTCTCTCTTCATGACTGAATTAGTAAATCATTGGTCCCTCTGTACTACAGCAACTCTGACCTCACATGCGATGCATTATTTATTCCCATCACTTTCTCTTCATACACAAACTGATCAATATGTTTAACCTACATATTTTTCAGTGACAAGAGATGGTACTGTGCTGCCTCTTCTGCATAATACTGCACTGCTACAGCAAATGTTCACATTGCCATTGTGTTGTACTTGATTAGATCACTGGACATTATGGCTCTGTTCGTGCCTATGCTGTATAGTATGTGCATGCACTCATGCTTGAATACATGCCTGCGTGAGAATATGCGCCTGAACTGTCTGCCCAAGTATGTGGGCATGCATGCATGCATACATACATGTGAATACACCTGTGTAGTTCAGTGATTGTATTGCATGTCCCAGCCAACCCAAAAGTCCATGAGTGTGTGTGTGGTGAGAGCGTGCAAGCACCCATTTGTGTGTGTTCATGTGTGTATGTGAACAGTGTTTCAGTTCCTGCAAGGCTCTGCTCCTTACCTAGCCCTAGCAGTGGGTGGTGTTCAACAAGTGCCCAACTGTTGTCATCTACACAATGGCTTTTATAAACCAGGAGCTGGCACAGGTCCCTGGCTGTCATGTCGGCTGGGATCTCCACCACTTTACCCATGCCATCTTCACTGAAGATCTTCACAATCTGTGAGGAGAAGACAGATAAGTGTTCAGTTATAATGAACAGAGACCATGTGAAGGTAGTTTGAAAATGGAGTATTTCAATGAAGAAGAATGGAAAAAATGATGAGACATTTTAACATGTATATGTGTCTTCAATATAAGACAATGAAGAAGAACATAGATAGGACTTTCCAGTTTCAAAATGAGACAGAGGTTTTGATTATAGATTTTTATAGTAGCCCCACAGGGAATCCTAAGTTCTGATAAAGTCATTTAACACAAACCATTTTTGAAAACTCAGCCTAATAGGTGGGTGAAGCCAGCAATTTTCTTCAAACACTAGAATAGTATTTATCATATAGCGGCCCATACAATATCACACACACAGGCCTGTAATTATAGCACACAATAGAAAAGAACAGACATTCAAGACTATGTAGCAATTGTGGTGTTAGAAATCACAGGCAAGCATTTCGTAAAGCAACTTGTTGGTGTAATATAGTAGCAAATATACTGTAGTGTATAACAAGCAGCTGCTGTTGTGAACACAAAAAAGGACTGTCTATGCCAAATTGGTACATACTGTAGCTTAAGGGGATGTAAGCAGGGTTTTTCCAATTATAACTTATCATGAAAATGTATGAAAGTATCCAGTGATAAGACATTGCCTCAACTTCACAAACAAAAGTTCTTTTTTTCCATAACTTAATATGTTGAAATTAGGACAGTAATAAGAATATAAGCATATTGAATTTCAGAATGAATACAGTTTTTGTTGAATAATTTGTGATTTTTTTTCTCCAATTCATGAATAATGTCTAATGTTTTCATTTTGTTTCCATTAATAATACTGACTCCAAGACATACTCCCACACTTTCTGAGGCACTACTTATGTGTTATGTGTATGGTAATATACAGTATAGTGTTTATACTGTACAGCAATGATGCATCAGGTCCTGAACAGATGAAACCCCAATCTAAGATGTGTGTAATAGACACATTTACAGCCAGCCATTCTTGTGTATCAGTATACAGTATAAATGTATTTATGTAAGGTTTCCTTTACTATAGTCACCCTATAATCCAGGAAATGTAATTGTCATCTCTCTTATGGTAAATAGTCCCAAATTTACTTCCACTCAGTGTCCACACGTTGGCTTTTCACTATGAAACCTTGCAGTCACATTCACAGGATACACAGCTCATGGCCCACAGAGAAAACTAGAGCAGCCTACTTAACCTGCAGCGGAATCCAGCCTTGTTAGCCTACACAGAAATCCAGCCGACTAAGCCTACACATGTAATGTATGCATGCTTCCCACATAATATATCATGACAAGGAAATTCTCTTCTCTTCTCTGAGCAAAGACGCAGCTTACAGCATCACAGTTTGCACAAACCAGGCCTGAGGCGCTCTATCCATCTGAAATGCTCAAGACAAAAAGCAAGGGAACCTCAATCATCCAAAGCTGCTGACGTACTTGACTCTTCTTTTTATTGCTCTGCTCACATCTCGAAAAAGACAAATTGCCTATTTACACATTCCATTTCTCGCCACTGGTTAAACATGGCAGTACTTCAAAGGAAAAATGCACTTAAAATGTAAAAAGAAAAGGAGGCGAAGAGAGGCAGAGACACACAAGGAGAGATAGGAGACACAGAAAGAGAGCGGTCTTACCTCTACGGCCCGCAGTAGGCAGCAGTCCGGGGAACACGAAGGCATTTTTGGACTGAACCTGGCTCCCCACACACTCACACACACACTCACTCACTCACACACAGTCACTAAGACAGAAAATCTTGCTGTTCTGTCGCCTTGTCTCCTCCAGAAAGAGAGATAAAAATTTGAAAGCCAACAGTTGATAGCTGCGGTTGTGCTACCTGTCACATAGCCTAGAGTCTAGTCTTCAGTCTATCTAGGCCGCTGGCCCTGTCTACAAAAAAAGAAGAAGAACTGTCTGTGTGACCTAAAGCTGGTGTCTGTGCAGCTCACAGGACAGAGACACAGAGACAGTCAGCGATCAGATGGCAGCAGGTACAGTACAGTGCTTCCAGTGCCGGTTGAGTCTGACAACTATCTTTCCTCTCCCTCCCTCCCTCTCTCTCTCTCTCTTTCTCTCTCTCTCTCTCTTTCTCTCTCTCTCTCTCTCTCCCCCTCACAAAGGGTTACAGCCTCAGCCACAGGCTCTGAGGCACACTGAATCAAACCACACGCTCACCAACCAATCATAAGGCTGCAGCAGGCTGATGTAATCATTCCCACACAGACCCAGGAGCGCGCACACACACACACACACACACACACACACACACACTCACCGAGGCACATACACTCCCTGAGAGGCATACACACTCCAGCAGACACACAGACGCACAGTCATGGACAGGGACAGCCAACTTTTTCAGACCTCTTGCAAGCTCTCTGCCTCAGTTTCTTTTCCGTGCTCAAAAACGAGAGGGTTCATTTGAGAAGGGTGTGGGGCAGTGAGGAGGAGGAGGAAGAGGAGAAGGAACAGAAGAAAAGGGATAAAGGAAGGAGTGAAAAAGTTTGTCACTTTTCTCGCTTCCAAAACGTTAAGAGGGTTTCAAGTGAGGGCTTGTTGGCTTGTATGTTTTTCTCTGCTTCTTTGCCTCTCTTTCTCTCTCCCTCCCGTGCTCCCTCCTTCCCTCCTTTCCTCCCTCCCTGTGGCTTAACTATGAACTCCGCAGTCAGATCTCTCTGCCTCTCACAGCAGTAACAAGACTCATTACAGAGCAAATGAAATGAAACAAACCTGGAGCAGCACTTGAGCACTCCGACCTTCTCCCCTGGTGGCTAGCTTTGTGCCAACATTCTTTCTCCCTTAAGAACAAAAAACCTGGAGACTTTTGCACGCACGCACACACTCACGTACAACCCCCCACTCCTCCTTTTAACTCTGATATTTAATACGGCATCAGACGGACAAAAGCCTTGACACACCCCGTCTGGGAGAGGTGAGAACAGCTTTATGCTGTCCTTGAAGCAACTTCTTTACATTTTCTATTTATTTCAGGGGAAAGGAATTTGTGTGCACGTGTGTGTCTGTGCGTGTGTTTGAACATGTGTGGGTGAAGTGTAATCCAGGAGTAAGTACAGTTCTACAGAAGGAAGGAGGAAATAGTGGTAAAAGTTATAGCAGTCAAAGAGATATGACTTAATTTACTGTAGAGGCAAACTTTGGGGAAGGATGAGGGGGCAGGGGGAGTTTGTGGCTGGGGGAGGGGAGAGAGAGAGGACTGTGTGTATGATTGCACATGCACACAGGCACGTATGTGGGTGTGTGTGGGATAGGGAGAAACAGGAGACAGACGGATGTGAGAAGTGAAGGAAAAAGGAGTGGGAAGAAGAGGGAAGTGAGAGAGAAGGAGAGAGAGAGAGAGAGAGAGAGAGAAACTGTCTGGTGACACACTGCAGTAGAATGTGTAGTATGAATGCTTTCTACTGTTAACTACATATCCTGCACAGCTGTCTCTCTCACCCACCCCCTCCCTGCCACTGCACTCACACGCTCACACAGACCAAGACACACACCCTTGTCTACGTCACAGTTAGTCAGCCAGGAGGGGGGGGGGAATGCCCCAAGAAGGCTGCAGAGATCACACATGCTGCAATACAGGTTTCTACATAAAGTATTGAAATGATCAGAGTTGGTCAATCAGCAGCTAATGTCAAATTTTTGGACATACAATTTGCTGAAATTTATTAAAAAGTTTAGAAAATATGATCTATTTTTTTCCATAGTTTGGATGTTTAGAAGGAAGGAATGATAATCTATTAACAGCTGAACAAGGTGCAACTAAGTCGACATACCTTGTGTGACCTGGCCTGGGTTTAGTGTGACAGGTTCAACATGGGTTTCTATTCAATATAGTAACTAGAGGATTACCATAATCCAGAGGTGGGGTCATGTAGTTGTTTTGCCACAACTAAGAATCAGGTCTTGTCAGTCAAGTCCAAATAGCTCCAAGCTCCAGTCTTGTTCATCTCGTTATTCACCAAGTTCAATGCCATATTATGAGGTAGATAACAATCAGAGTCATGGAATTATATCAGAATGACAATTTTTACCATTACAAATGCTAAGTTGGAGTTGGAGTTTTTAACCTGGTCTTTTTCTAGACAGAGCTGAATGCAGGTTGATCAAATGTTCATTACCCCATTTATGTACAAAAGGAGCAATAAAGAATCATTTAGGATAAAGGATAAAAGAATCATGGGTGACAAATCGATGACTTGGGGGGCAGAGGAATTATCAGGCCAAACAGTGGGTAGCTGGTAGGAATAAGCAGTAAAAATAATAACCAGCATCTGCAGGAGCTGCATGAATCATGAGAAAAGTATCTCTTTATCTCATCCTAAAGAATGTCTCATTGATGTCTTTGACTTATGATTTTCACAGATGACACAGATCAGCTGAGAGTGTGCATAACTTCAAAGCTTGACCTGAGCTAACGCAATCCTCCAAATGATCAAATGTAGATTCATTTGGATGGAAGCTGATCCTTCATTAGCTGTGGAAATCTTATCTTTAAGTGTTGCAATACCATTAGGGTTGCCTCGTGAGTGGAAGGAATGAGAAAGCAGACCAATGGAGATGACAGCAGAGTGACAACTGACCTACTCTACTTCTAGCTCTTCTTCTTAAAGGCAAAGAATAGACACATGGGTAAAAAAAAAAAGGAGGTGCGCATCGGCGAGAAAGACAGAAAGAAAGACAACAGACCCTCTTTTTTTTATCTTCTAATGCTTTTAAATGTGCCCTCATTTAAATGGAGGAGTAGAGCAGAGCAGGGCCTCTCAACCTCTCTGATGACTCAGGTCTGATAACTGCCCTGTGATGTAATCCCCCAGGGAGAGACTGAGAGCTTCAGGCAACACACACACACACACACACACACAAACACACACACACATGCTTCATCAGACACACAGGCACCCAGATGTGCTCAGTCACGCATACATATCCTGAGATACACATACACAGACATGTTTTGCTAAGCACATACATATTTTACATTTACAGTTTCTGCATGTAGAAGAACACACACTCATGCACAAACAATCCTCCCACAGACTCACACAAAGACACAGCTAGACAGAAACTAGAAAGGTGCAAACAGACAAAGAGAAAGTAAACTGCACTGTGTGAGGACATGCTTTGTGCAAACTGAAGTATGTACACAAGCATGTGTGTGCACGCCCAGCACCTCACACGCATCCACACATCCATCTTGCAGAGAATTGGCTGCTGGTCTATAAATAGTTCCACTGGTATTACGTACAAATTACAAGCCATTACATCAGATAGGAGTTACTGTGGCAGATTACAATTCTGAAAGGCCATTAGTCATTAGGCATACAAGCCTGCACACACATTAGGATCCCTTACATGTGGGCGATGTTGTGAAGCACTTGAAAAAGGGCATGCAACCTGGATAACAGCTGCACCAGTCAGTGCTGGTAAAACAGAAGAGGCAAAGCATGATGAAAAAAAAATGCAAACCACAGTTATTGCCATAAATCCTTTTTTTTAAAACAGTGTCTGTCAGGGTGTCAGCTCTGAGCCAGGGTTTTTATTTTGTAGTTCAGTTGTGTTTGTATTATTTTGAAATCACTGACCTCCCTCTTGTTTCAGGTGTCTTGTCTTCCCCTTCCTTCTGCGCTCCCTCCTCCTGATTACCTACCCCGCCCTAATGTGGTTCACCTGTGTCTCATTGTCTACCCTGCTCCTGTGTATTTAGTGTCTGTGTCTCCCTGCACTCCCTGCCAGTTCGTCTTGTGCCTTTGCCAGACCTACCGACCTTCGAGTAAGCAACCTGTTCTCTAGTAGACATAGTTTTTTGACCCTTCCCTGTGTTTTTTGACCTTGCCTCAGCTCAAGTTCTTTTGTACCGTTGCCTTCTCTGACTGTCTACCTGTGTACCGACCCCGCTGGAATAAAGAACCTTGTTTTTTTGTAAACTCTGCCTCTGCCTCCTGTCTGCGCCTGTGTCCACACTGCTACGCCTGACAGTGTCTCCAATGTCTCATATGTAAATTCAGCCTTGATGCCAGCTCTCATGTCAACTCTTCCTGGAATACTGAAGCAACAGGGGAATTCTTTCCGATTACCACGCACAGGGACTTTCTTGCCCTGAGTTCAGCCTTCAGGCTGTGTGCAATTATGGCCTGCCCTAACCTTAACCACGTCCCTTAAACGAACCTTAACTGTCTATATCCTCAACATGCGATTGGCTGAGCTTGTTGATAACAGTATGCACAATATTATATACACATAATATTCACTTACTAAATTAGATTTAAATTTAACAAATGAAACTAATAATCCCTGTGGGGAGGAACAGATCAAACCCATCCATTTACCTTTATCAATTCCTTCTATGTCCTACAAAACAACTACAAAGAACTGTAGACATTTATAGGCTGATTTGGCTCACACACCCCACCCCAGCTCCATATTGCCATTAACAAGTGCCCTCTATAAAGCCCCTCTGACTGTAATGTGGCACTGTGTGTGGCCCCCCCACCCCCACCCCCCGCCCCAGAAATTGATGGCCGGATGATGAGATGGAAACACAAAAACCTGAATGAGTCTCAAACAATTGGCCATCCCTGCTCAGCGCCTGTAGTCAGCAGGAGTGGGAGGCAATAGCCAAGAAAACTCTGCTGACTCATGAGGAAGAGACGGTGAACTGTCCCTTGTCATCCAATTACAGCATCAAATTAAGACCCAAGACACAGAGGCCTATCTGGGCTCAGCGAAGCAAAAGAAGGCAGAGCAGGGTTTTAGTGGGAATAGTGAGAGAGGGAAAAGGGAGAAAGGAAGGGAGGGCGAAGGAGAGAGGGAGGGATGATCTATAAGGAGAGATGTATAGAGAGAAACATAGGAGAAAAAGATTCCCAGTGCTGACAATACAAAGTCATGCACAGTGGCAGGCTGCCATTTTTGCCACTGTGCAGCCATGTATCAGACCATACACTGTATATTTGGTAGTTAGTTAGCCCACAGAGCCTGCTCTGTCTGTAAACAATGGTACAATGGTGTTTTAATACCCACTCAGGCTCAGAAAGTTGAAGGTTGGAAGAGTTTGTGGCTGTGCTGGGTCAAATTTAATTAGCAATAGAGGTCAGGTGGCAAAAATTTAGGTCAGACATTTGGACAAGCCATACATAATATTATTATTATAATATGCATCTATCACAACATGAAAATATTAGGAATGAGAAGGCAGAGGCAAGGTCAGTTTATGGACCATTCTGCTAGATTTGGGTGTGCAGGCTCCCTCTGCACATATTAAGAGATTAAAGCCACAAAATTAAATGTGTTGTCCAAGTTAAAATAGGCCTCAACTTCTCAACTTGGATGACACATTTTTTTTTGCTTGTAGAGCCTTTGGCCATCCTGGTGACCAGAATTTCCTGATCACATCCATTCTGTTGTTTGTTTAAAACAGTCTTTTCAGACAGTTTCAAACAAAATATCCCTTTAGTGGGGAAAGCTGTCCTATCCGCCTACAAATTTATTCATGTTTTATTTGAAAGTATTACTACTTGGTCGAAAGATAAAACATATCTTTGTTTACTTAAACCAGATTTGTACATGCACAGTGTAGGGCAACACACTTCTTAAAGGCCATTTAGACTGGGTTATGATGATGCAAGGACCATCTCTATTTATTGTGGCTACCTGCTGAGAAACACCCTGCATGGAGCCAAATACTGTACCAAAAGGAGTAAAGTGGGAGCGGATGCTTAATTGTGCCCCAGGGCTGATTGCCAGAAAACCACGGGCAGCAAATGTCCTTTCAGACCACTGCTGATCTGGAGCCATTGTCCAATTACAGCAGGAGGGCAGAGGGAGGGGGCAGGGAAATTGTGATTGTGCAAACAAAGGATGACATCACTGGCATGATTATGGCAATACACTAGAAATGGTCCACTGGTTGTACGAGACACTGTGGCGGTGTTGGTCTCATATGTAATTTAAAGTTTAGACAACTGATCTACATGCAAGACTGCATTCCTCATATTTACATTTTATACATTTGGTAAAACCTACAGTTACAGACAGCACAAAACCACTATTACCACAAGTAACCACTTGTTATTATTATTATGTAATAATGATCATAAACTACTGTATAACCAAGCTATCGGATAGTACCAATAATAAAAAAGTTCAACAGTATTATGGGAAAATATCTACAGGTCCTTGTATCCAGTGAGCAGAAAAAGGGGACTCCTAGCATCACTGGCAACTACAAACAATCATTTCCCATTCAGAGGAATCACAGTATGTGCTACAGTTCTGTACAAACTGTCCTCAGTAATGGAGGTTTTCTCTGGAGATGCCAAGATCACAGTGTCTCTCTCCCTCTCTCTCTCTCTACTGACACAAATCCCTACTTTAAATAAATGTGGCATGTCCATCCTCCTTAAATATTCTATTCATTTCTGTGACAATGAAGTGAGAAGAAAGTAAGCACACAGACAGAAGAAGTGACACTTGCAATGACACAGATATGATAGAAGTTAGAAGATTCCTTTCCTTCTCTGTCTAGCCTTCTGACTCAGCTTTTAACCTTGAGCTATTTCTTCATGTGATTTGACAACCAGTTTTAGTTGCACCTTGTCTGTGATGCATTAATTTGCTGGCTTTCAAAAACTTTCAAAAATAATTTACATATTAATAGTCAAGCTGATCATTTTCCATGGTACATGCCAGATGAGCAATGCAGCAATCTAATAAAATGGCACCCTGTGATAAATTACTGTTTAAAAACTTTCATAACACTAATGAATTAGATAATCACTGCTCTTAGCAGCTTTTTATTTTCTATTCTCTTCTGTCGTCCTTCTTTTCCTGCTTTTTCACAGCAGCAGCTTCAGAAATCTGAGCTGTCCTACTTTCCCTGAGAGAGCGACAGAGAGAGGGAGAGAGAGAGAGAGAGAGGGAGGATAGAAACAGACAGAGGACAGAGGGAAGGCAGAGAGAGAGGGAGATGCAGTCTCCATGACCTACATGGGTCCAACAGCTCTGTTCAGCTTTGGGCAGATGAAATGTCTACAGGCAGCAACACATTGCTCTCTTTGTGAAAACACATGGATATACACACACATAAACACATGCGTGTACACCTGTATTCACACACTTAAGGGTGTACATGCAGGTGAGTAAACCAAAACATACACTCAAAATAAATATCAAAGTTGTGTTATACCTCAGAGCACAGTTTGTTATAAACTAAACTTGAATTGTATCATCTACACTAATGACTAAAAGAGTTTTTATATCAATATTGTTTTGCATAATTAGTAGACTGCCACTAGGCAGACAGACACACACACAGGCACACACATTTGATACTCTGACAATCTCAAATATAGAGAGAGGGATGGAGCAGAGAGTGAACACTATCAGGGATTCCCATTAGCTGCAGGAGTAATGGGATCTTGCCCTATTAGCTGGGTGAAAGTTGTGGCTTCTAATCTTACACTGTCTGCCCTCTGGGACAAGAAGTGAAAGATGGACCATTAAAGGTGCATCATCCCCCAGTGCCTGGGTGGTCCAGTCACATTCCCATGGAGAGACATTTATTTAGTCAAATTTAATACAGAAATGGACTAGATACAAGATGAATTATTAACTATTTTCTAATATTTAAAGCTTGTGGTCTCCTACCATTACCCCAATGAACAATTTAAAATTCTCCCAATGGAATCTCCTCATAAATCTAAAATATTAACTGTGATGACATAATTTAATGTTGGGGTAAAAGGGGCCTACATTTATATCTACCGTATGTACTTGACAGGCTGCCCTTATTGCTTTATTGATTGTGTGGCAGTATTCACGCAACTCTGGGAGTTTATCTGCTCATTTTTGGTATCCTGGTGTTTTCATCAGCTTGGGGCTATCATGCGGTGTACATCACATGCAGTTTTCTCCTACACTGTAGGCAGTGGATTTTAGCTGCAGATGGCTTAGTGGTAGCTGTGACACTGACCTATTTTTTACTGGAAGCATGTAGTTTAATTTAGCATGGATACAGGATAATTTTAATACTAGTATTTTTATTTAATTTGAATGAGTGGGATACTCCTCTAAGAGTTAGCTGCAAAATAAGTTCTCCTGCAATGATCTTGACTTGGTGGGACTTCAGCATTTGATAGCGTCCAGCTTATGATGCATTGGTGTTATTCTATTTCACAATTATGTGTATGTATGAGCTATGGGATGTTGATCTGTTTCCAAGTGGCTTTGTCCAGTGCCACTTTAAATTTATTTATTTAAACTGAGCCATTACTCAGACTAATCTTCCTTGCCTACCTTATTATTCAGCAACAGGCCATGTGTATTTGTGTGCCTGTTTGTGCATGTGCGTCTCTGTGGCAGTAGCAGGTCTAACTAGCAGGTCGAGGCATGTTTCCATTTAGCGGCGAGGGATAAATATGGCCCTGACACACGAGATGTTCCAGACTCAACCACAACCTGCCTGGCTCTCCTCCAGGTAGCATTTGTTCAACAGCAGCCAAATAATTTGTATTTTGCAGCACTGAATGCTGCAAATCCAATCAGTCACTCAATGCAATTTGTGTATATGTTGGTGTGTGTGGCTGTGTGTGTGCTTGAGAGAGAAAGTGAACAGAGACATGTGTGCTGACAAAGGGTTACTGTCCTACCCGCATGCTCTCTCTGCCTCTGCCACAAGGAGCATCAGATAACATCCAAGTGTATGTGTGTGCGTGAGAGACAGAGACAGACACAGAGACAGAGAGAGAGAGAGAGAGAGAGAGTTTGTGTATGTCTTGGGCTTATAGACTACATATAATGTTAGGAATAATGAGGGCAGGCATGCATCAAATATGCACACATGGATGCACGCACGCAAAAGCTCAATAAAGCATCCAGTTTGAGCATGTTATTTATATTCGCATCAGTAAGAAATAATGACAAAGACATAAACAATCAAAGTGGCATAAACAATCCAAATCACACACATGCACACTGAACAAACATATAAACATGACTGGCCGGTGATTACACAATACAACAAGTGTCTGTGTGTGTGTGTGTGTGTGTGTGTGTGTGTGTGTGCTCCATGTTTTCACTTAAGATCCACTTAAAAAGGAGACAGGCTGCTGGAAGAGTGAGCCAGCAGATTTCTGGCACTGTGTCACCTTTGATCTCCACACAGTGCGGCCTGCAGAAACCATCAGCATGAGAAGCAGAACACACACACATATACTGCTGCACTGCTTGTAAAGACAAATATACATACATTAGGTGCACGGACATACACACACAATACACAAAACTTAACCTCCTCACAAACACACCCTTATTTTTTAACATGCAAAAACCCATGCACAGGCCTGCAGATGTTCCCACACACTGAGGCCAACAGTTTGGGCATCAACAGCATTCCACTCCGCTTTTCCGTTTACAGTGGAAAAATCTGCCCTTTGACCCAGAGTATTTCCAACATCCAGGAAGGAGGCAGCCAGGGAAAGCCATGCTTAAGCGCTAAGAGAGTGAGAGGAGGGATGGATCGATGCCCATCGTTTATGTAGCGGGTGTTTCTAGTTAAAATTCTGCTGCCCTCTTTTCAGCAACTGGAACGGATGCTTCAAGAATTTATTTCATTAAAACTGCTTTGTAAAGCTGATTATTGATTGTTACTTGGAATATTTTTCAGATATCACTTGGCAATGAGGTGATTTTGTTTTTTAATGGTACATTTGGCAGCTAAAGGGATGGAGCGGGTGGAGACCAAAACTGAGCCAAGAAGAAAGTGAATATTGGACTTAACATTCATCACAACTCTAGATGAATGCTAATGTTGCTGTCTGCTGATGTTTGACAAGTATGGTAACACATTCACCATATCAACTTTATAAGGAGAGTGTCAGTGTTACAGTTACGTTTGGCCAAAATATCAATTAATGCTCTGTTTAGCTACTATATGGTGGTGAGAGCTACTCATACTAACTACATCTCAAGTGTGTGTGTGTGTGTTCAGATTGGGCATATGATGAAAAAACTTTTAGTCATATGAAATTTTGGCTAATAAATTCTTTACAGATTTCTTTCAGCTGCTGGGGTGAAGTAACATTATGAATGAGAGTATGCAACATTCATATTCTGCAGCACTTCTGGAGTACTAATAATGATAGGAGTCTTTTCAGTGGCTTGTAGTAGAAATCTAAGAGACAGTATACTGTTTGATTCATTACTGCACCACAGCTTCCTTGTTGCTTCTGTCTGCCAGTGACTGAAAAGCAGAAGCAGAAGCCCAGAAGTTATGATTTTAAATTCAGATTCATTTAAAACAGGTTGCATGATTCCTACAAGCAGAGATGGAGGCTGCTAGCATCATGACCTCATCATTTAAATTATACTTCAGCACAGTACACTTGATACCAGCAGCATTCACAAAATACTTTTCTGATAAGTAAGTGTCACAGCTTTGAAGTCTGACTGACTCAACTAGAGGCAAGGTCATGAGAGGGAAGGAGATAAATAGAGAGAGAGTGGGGTTAGTAAAAGTGAGAGGAGGTGGGAAGGTGATGAGTACCACCATCATTAAAGTAAAT
The DNA here is from genome assembly GCF_001640805.2 of Lates calcarifer. NCBI lineage: Eukaryota > Metazoa > Chordata > Actinopteri > Centropomidae > Lates > Lates calcarifer. The sequence goes on along the minus strand of NC_066847.1, from coordinate 26,182,126 downwards.
GTTAATGATCCCCTCAGGGATACTGTGGCACAGCAGTTGCCAAGAATATAATAGAAAGGAGAAATAGACAGAAAAGGATACTAAAGTGATCTCACCTGCTGAACATGCTGAAATACAGATAATGAAGAAATATGTACTAGACCCATTCTCCTTATAGCAAAACAAATATGCAAAAGAGTGCACGGGCCTATAAAAATGAATTTCACATATTATATTCAGGGATTTACTCATATATACTGCAAAAGATATGTGCAGCACAATGACAGATGGCAGCAGAACACTTAAATCAAACTTGCAGAGCTAGTATTGTCTGTCCTGATATGCTTGTTCATGTACTCAAGTACATGTTGCTTTCACCTCTAAACTTAATACTATAAATAGGAGCAATATTTGCATGACCCTGAACATTTTACATACTTAGCTAAATCCGCTTTCAGTACTGTTGCTACTATCAGAGAACACATAACATAAATAGGTACAACATTTGTATAACCCTGAACATTTTTACATACCGTGCCTAGTTATCTCTTACTGAACAATAATAACAAAGGATTATTTGGTTGATTCTAAAAAGTGGGAAAGATGCTACACAGATTGCTAGCAAGTTTGCTTAATTCTGCATGATACAAAAAGCTGTAGCATTATTTTTTTTGTCAGTTGTGCAACTGGGCAACGATGCTGGCACTGTGCACTAACAGCCCATTTGCTAACATTGTTAGTGCCAACCCAACCTCCACTGCTTGTCTGGCACCATGTTCTATTTTAGGCCTCTTACTTCATCATTTGTGAATAAGTATTCATCGAGTGAGCTAAATTGTTACAGAACACACTGCACAGTACTCCTGCCTAGCTAAAATCAACAAGAATTTAAACTGAACTAAAAGTCTGGAGCAGAAGATGAAAGGGTGGAGGGATGACAGCGAAACACTTGTGACAAGCAGAAAGATAAACACTGACACACAGTCCAAGACATACAGAGATAGACAGACCAATAGAAAGATAATGAAACACAGACTAGAAAGGCAGAGACAGGGTGTGGGGATCCTGCCATACCATAGAGCAGAGTGAGCTACAGGACATCCAGTCCAAGTACAGTAAATCCAACAAAATCTGGCAACCCAGTGATCAAATCAGTGTTCCCACACTAGAACGACTGGGGCAGCTATGGGAACACAGTGTCCAAGGAGGTACATAACAGCACTCTCTATTGCACGACTGAGGACAGACTGTCAAGAGCCTAGACTGAGAAAATTAATGGATATACTGGCTAACTGCCTTGCATTCAAGACTTCTTATAGGTTTTTCCATTGCACGATATGGATTACACAGGCCAAGCTTCTAGTATTTTCTTAAGTGTAGTGTGGATGTAATACCTGCTTTCTGGCCAATTGGCTGTATATGGAAAGACATATGTAGTTTTAGAATTCCATGAAACCCAGATTATGTTTGTAGTAACCCCTAGCAGCAGCAGGAAGTCAGTTGTTTATGGATGTGTGCCCATCTGCGCACACTTTCACACATACCACACTGGACTGGTGCTAGTGTTCATAGACGGCCGCTCTCTAGTTCAGTGTTCTAACCACCCTTTAGCTCCCAAACTGACCAAATGTATTCATTCTGATTTGGGCTTATATATTTCATTTGATGCTACACTTGAGTACAACAGCTTAAATCTTAAGTTGAGAACACACACACATGCTGTAAACACATCTGAGGACTGCAGCAACACTGCTTGGACAGTATGAACAACTACACTACTTTAACACTGCACTTTATTTCAGTTTCAAATCAGTGAACATGCTGCACCTTTATTTCAGATTTTCCCATTTAAGAGTGTGCAGCTCAGGAGACAAGCTGGAGAGAGTGGCGCTAAAAATGGAGAAATGAAGAGAGACAGGAGGGAGAGGACAGCAGAGGAAAGTGAGGTAGTTGGTAATCATATGGCCATGTCAAACAGCTTGCCCAGTGATTCCTAACAGCTCTGCACTGCGTCCTCATGCCTCCCGTACAGAGGCCAAGGAGTGAGGTAAGGAGGAACAGAGGGACACAAGTATGAGAGTCTGTCAGAAAGCGCCCGGAGGTTGGAAAATTCAGTAAACTAAATAGAGAAACTTCTCAACAGCAGGCTGGCTGACTTGAGTGGATGTTGAGAGGGCAGGGAGAGGGGTAGATAGACAGGCTGACGAAGAGAGATAAAGACAGAGGGGGAAAATGGCACAAAACGGGACACATATGATTGATTAAGGTCAGAGGTCTTAGACAGCAGGCTGGGAACAATAATTTACCTGCTCACCATCCCACTTGGCAAACCACAAACAGTTCACCCTATTCTCTTCGTATCTCAACCACTCAAGGGAGAAATTTGTTTTTGCAAGAAAGCAATGTTACCACTGTTCCTTGTGCCTCCGAAGCTGGACCCCAGAGGCACGAGTGTGTGATGAGGCACCTCCGCAGGAGGTTTTTGCCGTGGAAAGGTGCTGAATTGAATTTCCACTGAAGAACAACCACAATGAGACATTCTTTCCATTGCCATCAACAAGGGATAGACACTGCCAGTGCTGTAAATAGTTTTTAGAACTCACAAAGACAGACAGGCAGACGTGAGCACAAACACAATCATACATGCATCTAAAAACAAATACTCATACAGGTTTACACGAGTGTGTGCTTAGTGCACACACTGTAAACACACACAAGGAATTCAATTTGCAACAGCTTTCTAAGCATTGTCTCTTCATTGCAAAAGTTTGGTGGTCCATGCAAAACAAAACTAGTAAAAACTTTGTTTTTCCTACACCTAGGAACAGTTTACCTTTACAGGCATGTTTAATATGTAGTACATCCTGAGCAGATGTATGGCAATAGTTCAACACATGATGTAAAACCTTTTTACACTCCACTTGAATTCATTGACTGACAAAATTAAGTGAACTTCAACAAAAATTGTTTTTCTTGCACACTTGTTTTCAATTTAATTGTGAATGGATAAAATTGCCATTTTTTCCCAAGGCTGGGGCAACCCAGCAGACCCCCATAGAACATCTGTGGGTGTTCACAGGGGTGGGGTGATGGCAGTTCACAAACGATTCCCATCCAATCTGATGGAGCTTGAGAGGATCTGCCAGGAAGAATGGGATAAACTGCCCAAATCCAGGAGTGCAAGGCTTGTAGAGACTTACCCACAAAGACTCCAGGCTGCCAAAGGGGATTCTATAAAGTACTGAGTTAAGGGTCTGAATACTTTGGTAAAGGAGAAATTTCAGCATTTGATTTTTAATTAATTTGCAGAAAACACGTGTCACTTTGTCATTATAAGTAACTGAGTGTAAATTTGTGGGCAAAAAATTCAATTTTATCCAAATGCAAATGAGCATCGTGCAGATCTTTTGAGAAGTAAAGTAAACAGATAGAGTAGCATTCTACTTGGATAGTTAATTTGATGTCTCTTCTGTATTACCAAAACGAAAACAGAAATGTTATATTGAAATTCTGCAATGTAGAAAAATCTTACACAGCTCCATTCAATCCTGCCCTTTATAGGTCTTGGAAACAGAATTGCTATGATGTGGGGCCAATGTCAAAGGCACCAACGTTAAAGGCAGATCTAGTGGCCCTAAACAGACAAAAAAACAAAGATTTTTACAGACCACCTACCAATATTTCATCGAGTGATGTGTGAGTGTCAGATCACAGAAATAATTTACCTCTACCACTAATCTCTAACTCCCCTGCAACTCCTCCAGTCCCTCACTGTACTTCCTGATTTGTACTGCACTCTCAAAAGGACATCTGGAGATTCAAAAACCAACAACATTTCTGTCCTGCGCAAGTCACACAGTCTAATAAATTGGTTTCTGAATATTTACCAGGCCTGCAGAGCCAAAGTTATGTCACAGCTAGTAATTCAATGCAAAGCTCATAGCCACTTAGTGAGACATTAATCCCTGACCTATCTACCATATGAACTTGGATTTACCATGCTGTGTTGAATTTATTCCACAGCTAATAATTCAAGTGTGTAAAATTCCCACAAAGAAAAACAATCATGATGACTTGAATGAAATTGAGCCTTTCAAAGTGTAGTCCAATATTAACCATTTAGAACTTTATTTATGCCACAGATGGTAATTCAAAGCCGCAACTTCCCTTTTAGCATTTACTGGATGCTACTGGAACTGCAGTCTAGCAGCCATAACCAGGACAGACCAGGATCATAGCCAGAGTATTTATGAGAAATAGTCCTCCCTCACATTACTGTAAACTGGTATGTTACTGTAACCAGCATTGGCTGGCCCCATATGAAGATCATTAAAAGTGACGACGGAGGGACTCTGATTTCCAGGAATAGACAGACCAGTCTCTAAATCTTTGTCAACACATGAAAACACAAATGCAAACAGGCTCACAGAAATGCAGCCATGTGTGCAGGTACACACACACACACACACACACGAAAACACACAAGCAGTCCGCTTCACCACTCGTCACCTCATTCTTTTTTCTTAAACACTACCACAAACCCAGTTGAGCACACACATGCACTGTACAATACAGTACCATCATATGAAAGCAATCAACATGCCTCAGATGAGCAAAACACGGGGGCAGATGTAGAGCAGGGAAAATTCCTAAGTGCTTATGTCCAACGGTTGACCACTAAATATAGCTGATTTACGATATTCAAAAATCTGCATCCTTAAAAACAAGTAACTTGAGTCACACATTTCTCAGTTGTCAACATAAAAGTAAATCAAAATCAACAGATGTTGCATATCCTGTTTTTCAAAGGTTCAGACATGGTCTTCCATGATGTATGGAGACAATGTTTTGCATTCAGTGCAACCACAGTAAATTACAATGCAGAGTAAACATTAAACAGTTTTTTCGTAATTCTTGAAAAGTCAAAGTTTCTGAGGCGAGATGAAGTTTCAACAGCATGTCTTTGTGGGGGTTTGACTTACATATTTGCCAGTGGAGGGTTCTCCGGGAGGTAGGGACCCAGGACTGAGGACAGGTGAGCTTGCTGGACTGCAGAGCTCAGGGAAGGGATTGGGGATGGCCGGGAGAGACGATGTCCTCAGCTGCTGCTCCTCTTCCTGCAGCCTCCTGAACAATGGAAGCAGGACAATGCAGCGGTCATGATGGGTAGGTGGCTCAATGCACTGTGCATGCATTGTGGCATTGGTTTGTGTTTGTTAATCACACAGGCAAAAAAAGCCTTAGGCAAAAAAAATAATTAAATGAAGGAACTTTGAAATGAGAGCCGCTGACACATGTGAAATATGTACAGGAGAGAGAGTTAGAATTAATAAAGTATTGCTGTACAGTATGCAGGCTCATGTCTGTTTCTGTCTGATCTACCCATAATGAACAGTCTTCCAGCAAGTGGAAATCACAGATCCCCGCAGCCTTCAAGCTAATTTTCTGCAATATTCATCACGCATCAATATTGAATCAAGACATCACTTTAAAGAAGTTTTTAAATTAGGCACATACAGTGAAGGTTGTGGCTTGAAAGAGGAAAGATGGTTTGGCAGTTGAACATAAACTTTTCAGGATTCGACCATTTTAAAGCCAGTTTGTGAATTTCTAGCTCCATAGCTAGCTTAAAGAATCAGTGTAGAAGACTCTCTCTCTTAATGTCTTTCTGTTTCAAACTCTGTCTCTCTGTAGAACCCAGTGAGTTCAAAAGGGAACGGGCCTTTGATGTTGTCCCATCTGAGCTTGAGAACAGGGTTATTCAGAGGTCAGGCCTGAATAATAAGAACTTCAGGGCCTGTGTCTGTGTGTTTGAGAGAGAGAGCTCATAAGACAGAATACTCCATTACCTGATTATCCCTCCTCTGTTTCTGTCAAAAGCTCCAAAGGCGAATAATAGGAACTGACACCAGCTCTGCTGTGAATGCATGTTTGTGTGTACAGCACAAATGCAACCGCACCTCTGTTGCCTACAGAGTGTGTATGTGTGAGTGTGTGTGCCCACTTTGAGATACATAACACTATATCCTCAGGGAGAACAGGGGTTACTACTGTTTAAATTGAGAGAGACATTTGCACTTGGTACTAAAATAAATGAGATTTTTTACCTTTCCCCTGCCGCTGGTGTAGTTTGAGACAAAGAGGGAGTGACAGGGAGGAACGGGTCATTCAAGGGCTACAGATAGGGAGCGGGGAGGAGACGTTGCGCCCAATTATTGAGAGGGTGTGGAGGGATGAGAGTGTACAGTGAGAGGCTTCTTTTCCAGCGTGGGAGAAAAAAGGGTTTGGGCTCTGCATGTGTGGCTATGCATGTGCAAATGTAAGTTGGAAGAAATTAGCTGACAGCTCAGCGCCATACTTTGGTTGCCTGAGTACATGTGTCTGTATGTGCATGAGCGTTTGTGCGTGTTTGCTTCTAGACTAGAAGTACTAAGACTTATTAAGACATTTACTATATGCATATACTCATTGAGGATGCTCAGGTACTCAGTTACAGTTTTGTGGATGATATTTGTTCATTACAGACATATAAACAGAGATATATGGCAAATATTAACACGTTAGAAGCTGGAACGAGCTTGGGTTATTTTTTATTTGAAAAATGACTTAGAGAATTATCTATCAGAATAGTTCCTGATTCATTTTCTGTTGATCAAGTAAATGATTCATCTAGATGGGCTAATCATTTCAGCCCAACATTCAATAAATATTCAAGTGCTAACTGGAATTTATCTGTCACAGTTGTACTTTTGTGTCACTTTTTATTGCATGCCAGTAAACGCACTGGTGGTCAGAGATAGAACACTGTCCCTTGAGGTACAAGAGATTCAATATCTTGCTTAAGAGCACTTTGCCATCCAATACTACATTCACATTTCATGTTCAGTGCCTGCCACAAAACCCATTCAGCTATGAGCTGCTGAAGTGAAATTATTCTTGTCAATTCAGAACCTGCACACACTGTGTAAACACCTACCTAACAGCGAGGATGTGCATAGGTTGTGACCGTCTGAGGCTGGTTTGGGGTGAGTCCGCAGACGAGGAAGAGGAGGAGGGCGGCTCCGGGGAGATGTGGCTTAGCGCATGTGAGTGCTGACCCTGCCGTGGATGGTGATGATGGTGATGTTGTTGTTGTTGTTGTTGTTGTTGGTGGTGGTGGTGGTGGTGGTGGTGCGAGGACGAGGTCTCTCCATTGTGCAGTAGTGGGGTGGACTCTGTCTGCTGACCACTACAGGTGGAGTAGAGGCTCTCCAGCGAAGAGTTCATATCATTCACCAGGGCCTCTAGATCGACGTCATCTTCTGGTAGAAAACGACAGAAATTTCACTCAGTGAATATCAAAATAAAATGCCAAAATCACCACTTTCTACAAAACACACAAAAAAGTTAAGGACAAGTGAACTGAATCAAGCAAAGTATAGCGTGGAGCAGAAAACACTTCAGTTAAACTGGACAGAAACAAAAACCCTAACTGCAATAAAGTACAATAAAAGAAAAAATTAGTCCTATAAGCTGAAGTTTCAAATAGTTGAGGCACACCAGAAAAAGAGGTAAAGTCCCTGGATAATGTTGGGACTTTCCCTTTTTCTATTTCAGTTTCTCTATCATTTCATTGTGGCCAGTATTTGAACCTGTGACCTCACTTTGCACCACCTTAATTCTAAGTAATACTAAAAAAAGGGGGAAAAACACTGGTATGCACAACACACAGGCACACACACATACTGTACACACACACACACACACACACACACACACATTGGTAACCAGTTTTGCCAGTGCTCAATCAGCAAGACTATCTTGACTACGCACATTGTGCTGCCCTGTGAGCTAAATCTCCAGGGATAACAGGTACAAGCACAAACCTGCCCGTAAAACTTTTCAACTCTTACCACTGAGGCTCACAGCAATGACACTGCACTGTAAGCATCTGCTCTACATTCACTGCATGTATCAAACATTCTGCTTTTAAAGGTCTTTAAACAGACTGTGGATTTCTTTTCAGAGGAGGAATCTGTCCTCAAAGCCCTTGTGAAAACCTCAAGGCACATTTAAATTCATGAAGTGAATTTTTCAACTGACTCCACGTTGTATCAAAGTTTGAAGTGAGCTCGATTGAAGGGAAGCTCACATCTAATTGCTTCATGCTGTGAAAGTTTTATCATTCGGGTAAACTGGGTGCCTGACTTTGCTCTTTCTAAATTACAATCTGCAGTGGTGACTCTTCTTATGATTAATAATTCTTCATTATAAAAAAGAAATTTCTGTCATGAATTCATCATCAAATCTGTATATCCAGATCTAAAAAACTGTGCTGTAGGACAACCACTAGGGGGAGACAAGCTCTAATGTACAGGACTAGTGTTCTCAAACTGATGGTGTTCATGTGAAGGAACCCCAAACAGATATTAGGACAAGGCTAATATAATAATTATATAATATATAATAATAATAATATATAATAATTAATCATAAAACAAACATTTGATTAATCATGATGATAAGAGAACACTTTCATCAATAGCTATAGCATAGGACAAAGTCGCATTGCCATTTGAACTGAGGGACAGAAACATCTGATGAGACAAAATCAAAATGTTAATGTATATAGTAAATGGACTAGCCCTTTTCTAGTCTTATTGACCACTCAAAGCACTTCACACTGTAGGTCACATACACGTTCACACAGCACTTGTTCTAAACATACAAAGTGCTTTCTAATACATTCATACACATTCACACACATCCGGGGCAAATCAAATCAAATCTTGCCCAAGAATACTTCGGCATGTGGATTGGAGGAGCCGGGGATTGAACCACCCACCTTCCGATTGGTGGGCAACCGCTCTACCTCCTGAGCCACAGCTGCCCACATGTATATATTGATGTAAAGTTTTATATTCCCTTGCTAACTTGATTGTGGCCCTGCATACTCAAGTATTATATAACAGCAGTAGATTTCAGTATTATTATATAGACTTGCATTTGATTTTCCCTTTATTATGATACCAGAGATACCCTGTTCAATTTTTAACTGCTTTTGCAATATCATGCAAAATGAGAGTGTCATCTTCAGCATCTACAAAAACTCCAGCAACAGCTCATGGTTCAAAAACAAAACTCTCTGAATGCATGACCTTTACTTTTACTGTGTTGTCTTGCTGTTAGATCTCTAGAGCTTCAAATGTATCATGTAGGACTCATGTAATTTCCCCATAGCTCAGGGAGCAGCAAAGCTGATCATGTGAAGTGGTGTGAGGGTCATGTCACTCCAAAGCAGCTAAAAGTCCAACTGCTCAGCAGACAGACAGCTGACACTAGGAAATAGCAAAAATACAAAGGTCCAGAGAACAACATCAACTGCAGGAGCTACAGGTTATCAGGCTAGTAAACATCCCTATCCCTGCATAGAGCAGCATAATTCTGTCCAGCCCACAACAACCTGCTCAAACTAAATTGTCTCCTTTGAGGAGCTTTTCCTGAAAACGTGTCAGGTAGCTGTATCACAGGTGCCTGTGATTCGTAGGTGGTTAATCTGTAGGTATTAATAGTGACAGGTAAGCTGAAGCAGCTACTTATAGATAGCCTGGAGAGCTAAAGAGCTATATACCACAGGACACAGGGTGCATAGAGAGCCATACAGTAAGCTAAGGACAGAGCAAGACAGCTCTGATATGAAAGATTCCCTATTTTTCAAACATATGCTTAACAACTGCTGTGATGGAAAACCAGAAACTGCATCTAGTGAGCAAAACTCCCAAAATGACTTTTACCCTGAGCACATCATGCGCTCATCATCCATCATTCTCACAAGGTAAGACATGTACCCTGAAGCCAGTGAGAGAAAATGAGTTTCCTCATAAATCTGACCTAATTTAGCCTCTGGCTGGGGGACTTGCAGAGCTGTTTGCATACAAATGAATACAACCCATAAACTCTCACATGGATGTAGGGTTTGTGCGTCACTATCAGTTATACGATCGCAATCACCTATGCATGTCACAATCAGGCAAACAAAGGTATGCGTCATGCACCCGGGCGAAAGGCAGAGAGATTGATGACACAGACAGCATGCAGGCAGGCACGCACACACAGAAATTAATCCTATGAAGATTTAGAGCAGGCAGCAAACTATGCTTGTTCTTTCTTAGACATGAAGTACAGAAAATAGAAGTTATGCCAGACACTCAGCCTTGGGAGGCACAAGAAACAGCACAGACACCTTTATTTATACCCACCACACACAGTGGTCACGGCATGCCTGGCCTTACAATAACACAGCTATTAATTAGATCCTCTTAATATATCAGAGCAGCTCAGGCAGCGGGGAGCACACAAAGCTACAGATGCAGACAGAGCAGTTGACAGTGAGAATTTGCAGCTGTGATGCAGGTCCTTAATGGCACCAAACATTACAGCAAGTATCCCTAATACTGTCAAGATCAGAATGTTACGGAGCAAAGGGTGCTGAACTTTTACTCCATCGCCGTGGGCCAAGCAAAGTGGTTTACACAACAAAAACTGAGACATGTCAGCAGCAGCCAGGAACATCTGACAAAGCATTAATTCATTTTAAAGCTGTATCCACTTAAAATAGGGATCTCAGTTGAGAATCATGTGGTGGTTGAGGCTGTGGAATGCAGCAGGGATAACAGGATAAAATGGCTATAAAAAGGGTATTAGTGCCTCTAGAGCTTTATTATGGAGAAAAGCAATAGAAGCTAAATGTACTGCTAATGCTGTGTAATAAATGGATGTGAGTGGAGGAAACACCTCCTTGACAAATCCTTCCTCTAAAGAAATCATTTATTTTAAGATGTGTGATTATCCTGGATCCAGACTGTGGATTCATGAGGAGGTGGTTTAATGTATAGTTAACACTGTGCTCTTCAGGAACTATACTAGGGCTGCAACTAACAGCCACTTTCACCAGCAATTAATTTGATGACTATTTCCTTAATCAGCTGATTAATCCTTTAGTCTAGATAGACGTTTTAGCTCTAAACTGTACACCATGTTTTTCAGTGTAGGTTAGGTATTCACCATATTTCATCATTTATAAATTTAGTGAATGTTTCAGAATTAAACCCTTTGTTTTATCAGTCTGCCATCTAGCTAGTTGATCTTTTCTTAGATTTTGGCTCAGACTCAACTGTAGAAGTCAGAGCTAAATGTAAAACCCTGATGGGTCAAAGGATAACACTGACATTATTGTTCTCATTTCCTCATTGTTTAATTTCTCCCATGGCTTGAGGTCATTATATTCCTCTTTTCCTCTGACATGTTTACCCCCTAAGAACCTACAACCGGTTAAATTAGGGGTAAAAATAGCCCAAGCTTCCTTTATTGTCTGAGCCACGCTAAATACAGTTTTAACCGACTGTAACTAGTCATGTCTGGTAAGAATCTGCATAAAAGCTGTTTTAAGTATTTCTGATCATTAGCGAGCGAGACATGGCCAAAACAAGACCATTGTATTGATGGCAGATCCATATGGCTCCTCCTAATCCAAGAATGTAGTCTATGCATTTTTATTAATTCCTGCTAGTTAAAAACAAAAAGGAGGGGCAACCCCCCTGTGGAAAAGGGGAACGTAAGGGGTATACATAGTACATCAATTGAGCACAGAGGAGACACACAAGGGGGATAATCAGTCTGTGAATACAAGCCCAGCAGAGGGGTTTCCATTCAAAGGGATCAGTGGGAGTATAGACAGAGCAAGTCTAAACTGTAAAGCGTGGCTCTGCACTGGGGAGTACAATACCTCTGATGACAGCACACACACCCACTGAGGGCCAAGTCTCCTGATGGGGAAGGAGAGTGTGGGAGGGTCAGAGGGACACAGGAGGGAGGGAGGGAAATTGGAGTTGAACAGAAGGGAGTAAATAGAGGGACAGGAACACAGACCCTCATTTATGGGGAACTGTGGAAAATGAAAGGGGTGAAAGAGAGAGCAGGTCCATGTAGGGTGAGGAAAACAATGTGAGGGGTATTTCTTATCACACATTTATGTGAAAACCAAAACTATTGCTTATAAAGATTTAAGAAAAAGTGGCCTGGCTCTTGTGAGGGCAATGTTGTTCAGTCAGTTGGTCCACGACTTTAGTCCACAGTGAGATATAGCAATAAAAATTGGAGGAACTGCCATTATACTTGGCACAGATTTTTATGGTGCAACTCCTAATGACTTGGATTATCCCCTGACTTGTGCCACCCTGACGCTGACATTTGTCGTTTTGAATTAAAGTATTGGATAAATACTAGATGAATTGTGATCACAAGTCAAAACTTTAATTTATCCTTAAACTGGCACCATGCGCATGTTAACATGCTAACATGTGAAACTGAGATGGTGAATGCAAGCAAATATTAACTTCATAATATCAGCATGTTGACATTGTCATTGTGATCAGGTTAGCATGCTGGTGTTTTAATTCAGCTCAAATAGTGACATGCATTTATGAAGATCTTACAAGGAGAGACAGGTAGAGAGCACAGAAAGATAGAAGGAATAGTAAAATAGATGAAGGCATGAGTGTAGCAGGATGATGTGTATGTCAACGAAAAAAAGGGACGTCCAAACAGAATAACGTGGTGACATTTTTGCCATCAAACATCAGCAAATTTCTTTTGCATCACCTTGTAATCTGCACATACTCCACCTGCAGGAATGTCATCCCTTGCTGTTTGTGTTTGTCAGTGTGTGTCTACACACGTGCATGTGTGTCTGCACGTGTATGCCCATGCATATGTGCCCCTGGCATGTCACTCCCCCTCTTTACAAAGGCATAACTGGAATGACTGGAGGTGGGAACTTCATTTCCAGGCCTGAGATCATGGCTGGTCAACCCCTTCCAGAGCCTTGCCGTCAGATTACTACACTGCATTGGTGTCATTGATGGGATTTGTTGCTTAGCAGCTACATACCCATGAGACCGCACCCCACCCCCCCACCCCCCAAAACACCATTAACACCAATAAAAACAGAGCAGTAATAATGTCATGGCCTTATCACCCCTAAATATACAATCACCCAAACACACACACACACACACACATTTATAGAATGCTCTAGGTCTGCTACACTGTGAGCTCATTGGTGGATTTGCTACAGTTTGGAACAGGACTTAACACTGTACAGTGGCAAAAGTGGAATTTCAGGCATCTGAACACTAGTACACGACATTCTGACATTACCGGCCAGTGAAATTAAGAAATAACCTTCAAACAGTCACATGCAAATGATATTGTCACAGTTTTTGGCACTGCACTAAATCCATGAGTGACATCTCAAATGTTCAGTTATGTCATAACCTATGTTCAAGAGGCAAAAGACAGCTGAGCTTCTTTTTCTGTCTCTTTTCTCCACAAGGACAGAACAATGTCCGGGCATCATGTCATTCCAGTGAAGTCCCAGAGCTCAGAAGTAAATGATCACAGAGTAGGAACTATTTGTACTCTAATAATTTGTACTCTTGAAGGCTGTCTTACTTATAGTTTAGTTTAGTAACAGTTTTAAAGCAAAAGTAATAATTACAATTAGAATTTTAACTCAAGGTTTACTTACTAGCTTTTCCTGTGGGTTTAACCACTATGGTTCTTTTCACCTACTGAAACATTTTGAATTAAAAAAAAGCTAATTTAATCATATCAAATGAATAGAAATTAGTAAGATGTCAGAATCCCATTGACCCAATATCTGACATTTGTTTGCAATTCCTGTGACCCCACAGACAATGAACTCAGCTATACTGTAAGACTGAAGTCACTCTGGTGTGTAACTGGGAGAAACAACAAAGAGGAGGCAGCATTTTCACAGTGCAAGCCTGTGACATCACATCTGTGACTGGAGAGGACACACAAACAGCATGGATCATGTCATGCCTTAGAACAGCGTGGCTGTGTCATTTCTATAGTTATTTTTAGTTACTAAAACATCACTGGGATAAGCCACATTAAACACTTGAGTGCACAGTAAAATATTACATGCATGGCACATTTTTACATTTTGGGAATTTCATGTGGTACAGCCTCTATTTCTAGATATCAAATATTGGCTTGTGAACGCCTCAATAAGCCGCTCAACAGTATCTCATTCCAAACACATGAAATTACGGTAGGTCGTGTTCCAAGAAAGCCGTACTGTTCCCTGCAACATTAATAGGTTTATGTTCTGTTGTGACTTCATGGCAAACACAGCAAGAAGCAGTGGTTGCTGTAAGTCCTAAAAGAATGAAAGAGTGGGTTTACTGGAAAACAGGTTTAATAGTGTCAGCAAGGATTATTACGTTGCTAATAACACCAGAAGTACTGAGGCTAAATTCAAAAATCTCTACAGACTGTGAGAGGAACATGTAATACAGCACATGAGACATGCTTAAGCGGCAAAAGTAGTTAAAAGTGGTAGCTTGCTGGCCATAAATTGACACCCGTTACTTGATACATTTTAAAAAAGACAGACACTGGGGAGAAGCACACCTGACAAAAATCTAAATAGTCTACAGTACCAGTACTCATCGCTGAGGCTCCCAGTCTATTGTACCAAAAACCTGGGTATACATCCAAAATATCATTATTCAGAGAGTGCAAGGAAAAATATTTCTTAGTTAAAGTCATCTTCATTTGTTCCCTCCGATCCTGAAAAATGACAATGTAATTTATGCTCCATTTATTTCCCATGCCAGGGACAAGCGTTCTAATTCACTCGTTGAGTCCTCGCAGACTCCCCGCCCTTACCTCCCATGCTGAGCCAATATTGTGCTTAAATCTCATGCTCCGATTGTCATGGATGAACCCTGCATGGCACAATTAGATAGACGGCGTAATTATAATGGCACCCTGTGTCCATGCAGATCACTCTCTGAACTGCTGAAATGTTTACAGCGGAAGAGACCCAAATATATATTATCTCCCTCGACCCGCCCCCAGCCCAGTGGAGGATAATGAGCAGCAAGCCGCTCTGTACTGAGATGTGACACACACACATACACACACACACACATACAAACCCATAGTACTAGTATCAGTTTCCCAGGTACTTCTGTATGGCCTTTTTGCATTCTCCTATGTACAAAAATAGATGTAGTGAAATAAGTACATGGCAAGCTTATGTTACACCGAGTCAATGTAGAGTCAGTCCCAGTAGAATGCAATATCACATGACAAGTCCCACTACGTACATATAGATATATGTAATTTGATGATGAGTAAAACCAAGTAGACTCCTCTGTGTCACACAACACCAGTGTAACTCAAGAATATTGGACAGGTCTAATGTACAAGCATCAGCAAACACACACACTTACACACTACTGCCTACTGAATGTTGAAAACCAACCTTGATGGTTAGGAGAACTCCGATTGGCTGATTGCTGGAAGCCCGGACCAATGAGGTCAGTCTGTCTGTGATTGGAGGACCGGTCTATATTGTCCTGCTGAGGGAGAGAGAAACAAAGGGGAAAAAAAGACTGAGAATTTTGTTAAAAGAACCAAACACACATTAAATACACATTATCCCAACATTGTTTGATGAAAAAAAAAAATCAAATGCCAAATCTTAAAAAAAAAAAAAAAAAAGTTCAAGTTAGTTGTTGACAGAGATGACATTACAAGGAAAAAACATTAATTTATCCAGCAGCATAGAAGCAGTCTACAAAGTTGTAGTTATAGTGTGGTTATATCTGTAGTAAATACAACAATTTTACACTTTTTTTTATATGCACATATGCAGATGGTGGACCTGAGCATCATAATAAGTACTCACAAATTTGAGCTCACAGTTTGTACAATAATTTCAAATACAAAAAAAATATAGAAGGTTCTTAGTGTCTTTGGAAATTGTGGATTTTTCAAAATGGGCCTCGGCTGTTAACAAAAAGATGTACTCAAAGTTTTTGAAAAGACAAGAGATAGCACACAGGCCAATAGTAACTGCTGTAATGTAATAAGAGAGGCAGCTCTGCCCACAGCATTTGTTGAATCTCTTTATGTCTACATGATTATGTAAAACACCAGCCTTCAAAAGGTATTCAGACTTAAAGCTGCAACTAAGCTGGAAAAGATTTTATGAAATGGGAAGACAAAGACCAAAACAGAAACAAAAACAAAAAATATGACTGAATTGTGTGTTAGTACATGAAGTACATTTTAAAAAGATGAGCTAAGATAACCTTTAATCTTTGTACACCGTTTATGTGATAACAAACTGCCACAAACAGTGTGTGAACATGGTCAAGTGTATATCAGAGCACAGACAACTATTAAGCTACTATGTCCAGTTTTGGTAATCTTTGTCACACATTCTCAACATGTTCAGGTCACAGCAAAACTACTCAATAAGGAAAAAACACAAAATAAATCTAAGTATGTTTTTATGGCTAGAAACATATTTGATTTTGATTTGTTTCTAGCACTGAAGAGGACGCTGTGTCCATTGTTAGCCATTGTATGTGTGTGTGTGCGTACGTGTGTGTGTGCATAGACTGGCGTCCCGCGCAGGGCCTAACAGCAGGAGTGGGAACAGAACGTACAGGGACAGACTACTGTGTTCAGAAAAACACTTCTACTGACTCTGCGTCTCTCTTACACAGCGGACCTCCTCTGATGCTGTAATAAAAGCTGCTGTGGTTGCTTGTTCTGCCTCATTTAGAGCAGCGAAAGACAATGTAGGCAGAGCTGGATTCTTTTCCACAAGTTTTTGTTTTTCTATGATAGACATTATTCTGCATAATTTTCTATGATAGATGCTTTTGCCTTACGTCAATGTGAGTTACTGTTGTTGCCTCCAGAGACAATGAGTTACAATAATTTAATGATGATGGTCCTGGTACCCATCATGTAGTTCTATGGACTCATAGTCAGATATATGTTTTGGACTGTGTCTCATTTAATGAAGCAGGTCCAGCTTGTATTTAGTATTTGTAAATTATTAAGTTGAGTGGTGTGTTATTGCTCCAGAACATTTATCACTATTTAAACAGCTGGTCTCTCCACATGTTTTGTCTTGTGTCCTTGTCCTAGTGTTACACACACACAGAAACCTAACGTGATATGCACTACGCACACATGCACTGTAAATAACTACTTTCCTATAGAATTTGGAAGGTTTTAGATGAGCTGTAAATTTGTGTCTACTTGCAGCAGACTGCTTAATGATATTGCAGAACTACCCATCTTTAAGACAAAGCTAAAAATTTTCTTTATAAATCAAATTATAACACACTTTCCTGTAGCACCTGTGACATTAAAAGTACCTTTACCAACAAGAGAACTGACTCACTGTGAGAATAACGTTTGAAGTAGAATTCCACTGTGATGCCTCCATTCTTCAAAATAAGAGCTCAGCTGTATATTTTGGCAACATCTAATCCATGATTCGCCTGCAGAATGTTTATCTTTTATGTTCAACGATAAAACACTCAGTGTTCCTCACTGGTGCCTACGTTCAGACTAAACAGGATATAATTGGAAGTACAATGTCAGTATATGGTTCCGTCCTCCACCGCCCCTCAGACCCTTCCTCTATACCAACTAACCCAACCGCATCCAATCATCACGTTGCATTGTTCTGTCTCTGTATTGTCTTGAGTTTCAGACGTCTTGGGTAGATCGAAAAATAGATTTGGGCTCATAATGGGGCTAACCTGATTTTGTATCTAAAAAAAAAAAATAAAACCAGTACCACATCACCCCACTTGTTCCCATGACATAGCAAACCTCGTCATCAACGCACACTGTCTGGGGGTCCAGCTACCAGACTGTGACTGATCCCTACCCAGTCACCCAAACAGCACTGGGACGCTGTTTGGTTGGTGCGATGGTAAAGAACAAAGTTAGTGTGTGTATGTGTGTATGTGTGTGTGTGTATTCAGGACAGGATGGTCATGGTTCAGCTCCACTGAGCAAAAACGTAGGGACTCCTTCAGACCATATATTGGTCTTGAATGCTGTTTTGCATGCCTGTCTGGGAGTAAATGAGTTAAATCAAACACACACAGTAAAGGACTAAAAGACCTTTAAAACACACCTTGATTCCTTTTGCGGATCTTACCAAGAAAAAAATTCCAAAATCCAGACAGCCTTTCATGCCTCTATACACAATTGACAGAATGCTAACTTGGGGTTTTAATCCTATAGATACTGGCCACTTAGCATAATTCTCCGCCATGCCATTGCCTAACTGCATTTAGTTATAGGTTTATTGAAGCCTATAAGTTTGAGACAACAAAGAGGAGAAAGAAAATAAGATCACACATAAAAGCTGACATTTTTTTCCTTTTTTTTCTGCTGAAGGAAAAACACAAATGTTCTCTTTCTTTTATCCTTATTCTTGCATTTTATTATCCCGCCTTTCTTTCTCTCTCACACTCTTTTTTTAACTCACAGCTACAAAAGTACAGCCTCATACACACAGGCGCACACACAGACACACACATGTTGCTTAGGTTCTTAAAGAAGGGTCAAAACAGGACTGAGGGTAGGCCAAGTTTTGACAAGGAGCATATAAGAGCCCTTTCACATTGATGAAGTTGAAAGGAACTCCAAATAAGAGTCAGGGGGTTGAGGGTTCAGCTCTTTAAAAGGGGTCAGTGGAAGGCCAGAGACAAGGTTAAGGCACTGAAAGCAAGACAGACACAAAGGTCTCGAGGTTCCTCCTCAAACAAGTGGGAAAAGACTGAGACGCATGTCAAAGCCATGCCTTTAGAAGAGGTCAGACTAAGGTTAAATATTATGACCAGTGAGTGAATACGAATCAATACTTAACTCACTGAGAGGCTGTTGGCTAAGGAGGAACAGCTGAGGATGGACTCAATCCATACAAAAATAATTCAAGTTTAATAGTGTAATCTCTGGAAGCTTCAGAGATGTGGAAGTCTTACTCAGAGGAAGACTTGCTTCTGGCAGACCATTCTTGCTGACAGCAATACTGGATGGTTCTGCTGCAACATGAACACTAGACAACAAGTGGAAATCCCTTCTTACATAATTAACGAGAATGGGATCAGGAGGTCACACCAGTGTCTCTTCCAGTGCTTCGTTGAGCTGTTTGTTTATGCTGTAGAAACTCAGCTGTAGCTGCTGTCACAGCTCAGGTTTAAATTGTTCTAATTCAAATTAATCCTTTGACAAGGGTATAATATTACCCCATTGTTAGTTGGTAAAGCATTTATTATGCTATTTCTCCAGACATTTGAACAGTGCTATGGGATGTCAGTTAAATCAGGAATGTTTTCACTTGCTGAAGGGCCCATTCATATGGATTAAGATGGCTTATTTACTGACATGATGACTGGCTACATTTTGCTACAGAAAGAAAATGTTAAATATTGCAATTTAGGTAGGTGGTGTAGCCCAATGGATAAAATATAGCAATTGTAAATGTACTGCAATGTATACTGTAGCATATTGAAAATCAATCAATCAATCAAGTGTGATTTAAAACCTTTAAAAGATTCTGAAAAACACAGAAATTACAAGATTTAGGAGGAAACTTTGTGCCGTTTAGTCAAGTTTTGGTTTAGTTCAGTTGATACTGTATAATAGTTAAAATAATGATGTTTTGAGCTCATTGTCAATATAAAAATGGCTGAACAGAAATTACTGTTAGTGGCTGTTGTCAAACTTGTACCACTAGTCCCTGTCAATAAACATTTAAGTGCCACAGTCAGAACCAGTGGAGAGTAAAGACTTGTTTATTGTTTAACAACAAAAATTCAACCAATTTCAACAACTGTAGAATATAACTGCTTGATTGTTATCATTTTATAAGTCTACAGCAATAGATTCAGAAACCTACAGCATGTCATGCCCATATTCAGAGACTGATGGAAATATGGCATATCATATGAAGGAACACTGTGATATTGTACATTTAATGAAACTCCAGTGTACTGAAAGTGATGACAGATGGCATCAAAGTTGACTTAATTAACTCCGTCACTGTAGCCCCAATACTCACATTCACACTGACCCATGGTTTTTGTGAAATGTTCCTCCTACACATCGGTCAAATAGGAAAAGTTCCAGTAAAACACATTTAATCTTGTCATACCACAGATTATTGGTGTGTTATGGGAAACTTCAGATAAAACAATCCAGCTATCTCAGGCTCTCTCACAGCAAAAAATATGCTCAAGTGCTGCTTGTTTATTCAGTGAACAGAAATTTGGAGAGAACCTTTATACATGAAATTATTCTTTTTGGCATAGCATTGGCATTTTTTGGCAAATTTTTTTTGTTACTTCTGCTTACATTGCATTTTAATGTGTTATCATCCACTCAAAATTTACAATACATGAGAGTCCTGTTTAGGTTTTACATTTATATAACCTTATAAAATGCATTATAAGTATTGTAGTTTCTGGATTAAAGGTGCTTTAACCAGTTATTATCTTGCCATTAGTAATGCCTTTCTTTATCTAGTCAGATTTGCCTGGCTTTGCCTATACTGTCATTTATGAACCAGTCATGATCAAACAACAGAAACAAGATTTAAGTGGCAATATAATCTCTTGAGTTTACTATGAATGTTATCACTTCAATCTGTTTTGAATTGCTGCTGCAGTTCCATCAGGGAAAATCTTCCATAACCCTGGAATTTCACAGTGAATGGGTTTTCTCATTCAGCAAGTCAAGGTACATCTGTTATAGCTGAATGCTTTGCAAACAGCCCAGTGAATGTGTGTCTGTGCGTGTGTACTGCTGTGTATGTGTGTGTGTGTGTACACTTGAGTGTGTACATTAAGGTCTGTATACAGTAGCTCAAGCAGCACCCATCCAAACTGCTAGCAAAGATCAAAGAACTACATGATTCCTCTCTCTGTTCAGATTTTAAACCTATACAGCCTAAAATAATGGAATTAATTTATGTCTGCCAAAGAAAGAAAAAAAATCCTCGACAGATTTTCATTAAAATGTTACACTGTGTGAGGGCTTGGGGAATTTGAGAGAATGGGGGCTATAGCAGAGTAAATGCTATTTGCGCATATGGAAGGCAGAGCCTAAACATATTTACATTGCTCTATTTTTGGACAGCATATATGATAATTAGCTGTGCTAAAGGGGGGTATCTCATCAGCTTCAACTCAAGGTCTGTTCCCTGTAGTTGTTTTTGTTGGGATAGTTTCTTAAATTGTACTGTTATTAAATACAAACCTCATTAAAAACCATGCTCTTTTTACAACATATGCAGATTAATCTTTGCAGCTGAAGCAATATGGCAGAAACACAGAAACAATACACACAGCCCTGACTCAACTCTAACACAAACACAAGCTTGCAAGCACACATTCACGTACAACCTGGTGCCTCATGTGGATCTTTGGTTTCATGAATGCTTGTCTCTCTAAGCCATGGAGATCTGGGAGAGTCGAGCAAGATGAACTCTGTGTCCTCTAGCTCTAAGGTCAAAGGTCAAAGATAAAGCCATGACCCAGATGATGAATGGACAACAGACCAGCCTCTGATCAGGCTAATAATGCTACTGCCCTAATGCAAATGTTTGGCCCTTTGCTCTGTGGAGGCTGGTGTGAACAAATCTACTAAACCTAAAACCTGATGTCCAGAGGTCAAGCCTGCTCTTGTTTGCTCAACAACAAATCAACACATCAGGATGTTAAGAGTCAAAGTAAACATAAAGAATAAAACAGTACATCTGGATTATGCACTTGTTAGTAACATTAATGTGATTTGCTTGCTTTTGTTTGGCTATGTTGTTATTTGCTCTTCACATTTGTAACAAATGCCGTTGATTATCATGATTACCATGTCATTGTACTTGAATGAGCTGCATTTCCTGAACTTAAACTAACATGAGATATAAGTCGTACTGCAGAAAGAAACAAACTGAATAGGGTCCTGGTCTGTTGTGTTGTGTTGTTCGTGAGTGAATGGGCTGAGTATAGAATCAGAACGGGGAGACCGGCCATTACCTGGGGGTGTGTCAGAGTTCAAATTTCGCAATCCCATCCAGCTAGCAACTTCCCAGAAGTTTCATTTATGAAATATGCCCATGTTAGCCACGCCCTGTGAAAAAACAAGTCCAACTCTGGACCCTGCAACTGGATCCAATGTAATTTCATGGTGACATTTCTGGTTTAAAAATGTCAGCATGTCTATCAAATAAAGTTAAAATTACTTTAAAATCTTAAACAGATGTCCTGTGAGTCCAGCTCCGGAGAGCATCTCGCACTGACATCACAGTCTGGTTTTGCAATGTCTTGGCAACATCTAAAATGACAGCATCATCTCTACAAACACCGGTTGAGCTGTTTAAATAGCAAATAAATTCTACTTTAAGAAAGATTTTAACTTGCTGATGAAAAACCTACTGGAAATTGCCATTTACCTGATAATTTGGATGATGCAGGAAATAATCCGGACATCCAGCCACAGCCATGTTTTGTGTTTCTCAGCTCTTTCGTACAACTTGCCTGGTAGGATCAGTTTCAATACAAGATGGACAGAGCAGTACCTGTAGAGGAAGAGGAGTGGACAAATGAAGGTTAGTGGAAAAGGAGGGAGAGGAGGATGACAGAGAAAGCGGAAGATGAAGCCTAGGTCCTGAGAAGACAGATATAGCACAGAGCACTTCTTAACCCACATAGACCCATAGTAAACAACAGCAACAAGCAACAAGGAAGGGACAGTGATTGGTTATAACTTGTTAAACATGGACAAAATAACTGCACCTTATTCAAAATCTTCTGAAGTGCTCATGTATCCTTATCGTTTCCATGACTGTGGTTTGTAACAGTCTCTAAATCTGTAAGAGCAGATCTGTGATGGTATTTTGTAAAAAGGGCAAGGGGTTAACCAGTCACCAGATTTAGCAAAAATCTCATTGAAAATGGATCAAAATGACTCAAATTACAAGGTTTTCATGATGGATATACACCATCAGGTAAAGATACTTTACTGGAGAAGCACATCTTTGAACAACTTTTGAACAGCTTAGAAAGCTTGCAGTGCTTTGTGCTGTAATGTTTATTATTAGGGGAAAAGTTCATTCATTGAAGCAAAGATAAACCATAATGGCTTTTATTTGGGTGATAAAATAGCTGGTTTGCTATAAAGATATTTTCTATAAAGAGGACCCTGTGTTAGTATTAGCACCCTGTGTTAGTCTCTCTCGTGGAGCCTGAAGACTCTAAACATGAGATGCTTCCTTTATCAGGAGTCTTGTTATCTTGGATTTAACACTTTAAACTCTGACTCCTACCCAACATCAATCAACAATCTCACCATACTCAACCGTGCTTCTGTTCCAAATCAATAAATTGCTGAACAATCTACTGAGGCGTGGTGTTTGTATGCTAGCATAGATGTAATAAATGCTGCTCCTCAGGGGACTTTAAGGGTGTTCTTCTGCTGTGTGAAGCCTCCCTCTCGGCCATCCTTGGGTCAAAATAACCACAAATTCAACAACATGGACTTTAGTCTATTTGAACTTCTTAAAGTGGGTATCCTATTAACCTCTTGGCAATGCTGCCACTGAACAAACACCTGTAAACATTGACCCAAAAATACCATGCAGGCACCTTTCCAGGTCTTAAGTTAGACCCCAGGGTATATTTGGAGCCAAGCAGCTCAGGCTCACAACTATGATGGTCTTTTAAGCAGCAGTTCATGACCCCCTGTTGGTATTTTAAAAATATGACCTGCCATTTTATAGACAGCTAATATTATCTCATGTTTGCATTAGTGGTTGTGAGCAGGCTGCCCTTGCGGCTGTACAGTGTGTATGTGTGTGTATGTTTCTGCCTGTCAATGTGCTTCTGCATGCGTATGTGTACTGTATGCAGGCATATGTGTGTGTATGTGGATGTTTACATATGCTGCACATGTGTGGCTGAGCGTGGGTGTGTAAAGGCTCTATTTTAGGAGTTTTCAGGCTCTTTGAGAAGAGAGTCTATCCTCAAAGACATTCATGGTGTTGCACTCAGCTGTTCACACAAAAAGTGAGTGAAAAAGAGAGCTTAAAAGAAAAGTTCAAACCCTGCTTACTTTTTCACCTCATCACACCTGGCCATTCACAGCATGAAGTAGCTGCAAATGATGTGAAAATTACAGAAACTGGTGAATGCCCCAGAAAATTACTCAAACTGGTCACCAATTCTGTCAAAACACTTCAACTTTATGCTGGCAATTATGAATTCTGCAGTTTTTCACCTTTAACATGATGTGGGTTATTCTGAAAATTGTGTCAGCTAAACAAAACTCAGAGTGCTCCCTTTCAAAAAACTTAAGATTTTTATGAATACATTCTAAACAAAGACTGATCCATGATCAATAGGGCCGCTGAAAGGGCTTGCTCGTAATGAGTATGTGTGTACGTGGGTGCTACTGTGTCAGTCCATGTGTGTGGCCCAGCCGGCTGGGATGCGAGGCCAGCTCATCATTTACACATTATTTACAGACACACAATTTACAACAAAAACAAAACAAATTAACATCAGCCTAAACTCTCAGAGCAGCCCCTCATTAGGCACTACAGATTTGCTGACTAGCTGTGACTGAACTGTATGTTTGTTATATTTCAGGAGACAGGAGGTTGTGCAAGGGGGACAGAGGCAGGCTTCAGCTGACTAACTAACTGTGCCTTTTAACATCACAGGTGTAAATTGTGAATTCTGCTCCAACTGTGCGTGATAGAAACATGGGAAAAAACTCAGGCGTTCCACGTAACCCTGAGTTTCAAAGTGCTCATATGTGTCACAGTGACTCTTAGTGACTGATATTGACCAAACACACATGCATTCACATGCACCTATGTTAATTGCTCCCTGACACAATCAAAGCCATTCCAGTGCATGGATTAGACCCTCTCAGAGCCCTTTGATTCGATTCCTTCCACTTGAACAGTGTACTGAAACCTAAATCTCTGACTTTGACAGTGCAATTATCCAGACGGTGTCGCCGCACTAGAGAGGGGGACTTTGGGGCACTGCAGCCGTACCCAGCGGTGAGGTGACTACATCTGGATTAATTAATGTAATTTTTGCTCAGACTTACATGAGGGAGAATGTTAGCTGATGGACTTCAAACAGAGGGGCCTTAATAATGCCTATCGTGAATCACAAATCCTTTCCAGCGCTAGCACTGTCCTGGGAGAGACTTCACAGCAAATACATGACCCTCTGCAGAAGTATTCTGCTCTGAGGGTTTGCATTACAGTCATCTGATGTTCTGGGAAATATTTAGTGTTCGACTGGTATTATTTTAAAAGGCCCATAAAGGTGCTTTTACCCCATTACCTAAAAAAAGTTGTCTGTCTATCTAAGTGAGGAAACTTAAAGAAAACAAACAAACATGGGTTTTGTGAAAAGGTCAGAATCATTTCACACAAACAGACCAACAATAAAGCACTTTTCCTGCTTCCAACTGCTCTACCGCATGGTGGTTATCCACTTTTGACAAGCAATTAACAGAACCTTAATGTTCACTGTGATGGATCAGCGGTGTCACACAACTTTCCAGTTGGTCTCTGCTGCCTAGATCAATCTATCAGAACCATACTGTCACACAACAGTCAGCGCGAGGTATATGTGATCTGTATGTAATGACCTAGAACATGCAATGTTATATGACATTGCACCTGAGCCAATTAGCTATAACCACTAAGACAATTATTCAGTTAGGGATTCTGTTTCATTTAACAGTAACTATGTGACTACATACATTATGTGGACATACACAATAGATTATATAAAATTAGGTTCTAGAAAATTATTATTAAACAACACAAGTCATGTGGTTGGGAAAATGAAACATTTGACCTCTAAGTGTTACATGCATAACCAATATTATACATACAAATGAGGAGTCATTACTTGAGTGAAATCTAACTTTTACTTGTGAGAAATTTAAGAGTTTAAACTCTGTAAATAAAATCAACAAATGCAGCATTAAGTTGTAAAACGTTGCTCTTGCACACCTACTTGCAGGGCTACATGCTCAGTCAGTCTGGGGGTTAATGCGCTCATATGTGCTTACATCTCAAAGGGTCCAGCTTTAACATCCCTGGGTGATAAGCCCAGTAGAGAAGCCAAAGGCAAGACCTGGGATCACCAGAAACCTGGGCTATTTAAAGTAAAGCCTAATTGAAACAGCAGAAACACTTCCCTGAACAGTTCTCCTCTTTTACATGGTGGTGGATAAGTGCCTGACCAGCTCACCAGATCAACGATGGATGTTAAGAAGACTTTAGAAGCTGCGGGACTGTTTGCAACCAGCACCATGAGGGTATATGCAACATACAATGGGAATGAGGTTTTTGCAAAGTAAAAGACAAATTTTGCGAGGTTATGGCTCCTCTCAAATGTTGAATATACATTTAGAATCATGTTTATTAAATGTCATCATGGTTTTAAATAGAGTCATTACTTATTTAGGCCACAACTTCCTCCCATATTAAATAACAGGTTATTAAGTTTTTCCCTTCCTTAAGCCTTTCCAAGGAGTCCAATAAAAATACCTAGAGTGGGAAATGGAAATATTAAACTTTTAACCTCATGTACTGTGTGTAGGCCAAACCTGAAATAAATGAGTGTCTTGTGAGTTGCACTGCCAAACATGCCTTGTAAACTAAGGAACTGATTTTTTTTTTTTTTTTTTTTTTTTTGCCAATCTTCCTGTTGGTCTGGTTTGTCTGTCTTAACTGTCAAACTGCCTGTCTGTTTAGTTTGTACTTCAGCCTTTCTGTCTGTCTTTTTTTTGTCAGTCTGTCTGTCAGTCTGCCCCTCTCTTCTTCTCTCTCTCTCAACAAACTTCATCGCATCAACATTCAGCGTGTTACTGATTGAAATCAAATACACGGCATGTAGCTTAGGTATTATGTGTAAGTTCAAGATAGACATTCTGCTGTTGCCACTGAACCAACACAGTATTTCTTTGGAACAGCATTCAGTGTGGATTACAGTTTGTGTGGATTACAGTTTGTGTAACTTCAAATTCTGTATATAGAATGCAAAGTTACTGTCCCACTGCATGCTGGGTAAGACTGACAGAAGCATAAATCTCCCACTAATGTGTAGTTACTGATATGGATACTGGTGTCATGTGTCTCCAGTCTAGCCCTTTTGGCAAAAATAGCACAAGTCAGAGTGATGAGATGTTCACTGTCAAACTACATATTTCAGGGCATAGTTTTACTTAAACATATCAAATCTATGAATAAATAATGCTGCAAATAACTAATAATTCTTCAAACCTCTTTCACACATACAACCTGCATTGCTAGGTTCAATAAGCAAAAACCAAAACCCCACAGTTCTTCATGGTAGAATCTGTACAGCTCAGCTGCACAGCTGTGTCAACTACTTGCCCTGTGTATATAATTGTAAAATGTGTTCATCTCAGTCAACTTGACTTCAGCTGATTGGACTGGACATAGCTTAACAGGGGGCTGTTCAGCTCAGCTCAGTCATCTTTGGAATGCAGACAGCACATTTTTTCCATATAGGGTGCTGGGTGAAAAAAAACATGTCCAATATAGCGAACCCCAACCTCGTGAAATGGCATGCACTGATTTGTGACCCAGCCAGAGATAGGGTGGATGGTGGTGAGAGAAAGGGAGGAACATATGGCAGAATATGTGAGTATGTGTCTGTAGACATGACACACACAGATTGTAAGCTCTCTACTCAGATATCATCAGGTCAAAGGGGCACTTTTTTATGCCTCCAGGGGTCAGGTAGAGTCCAGGAACAAAGTGTTTTAACTGCAACGCCCTGGGGTAGAGGCCTGCGCAGGACTGTTTTTTCTTCCTAACACCCAACCACTTCTGCAGGATTTCCATGTCTTGTTTCTATGACAGTGTTATTTCTCATATACATATACATATACACAGATACATATACACAGACACAGACACATACACACACACACACACACACACACATATATATATATGTGTGTGTGTGTGTGTGTGTGTGTGTGTGTGTGTGTGTGTGTTGCAGTTTGGATTATAGATATCACTTTCTAATGCTCCTGATATCTAAACAAAATTCATGTCACTTGTGACTTTATTTAATGCCTTACCATATTTGATGCACAAGGTTTACTGGAGGACAGTGCTTTTACATGAAAGGTTAAACCCAGTAATAAACAGCCGCTCATATTTTCATACACAGAATTTTAGCTCGTGATAATGATGCTGACTACACTGGAATAAATATGTCCCACGTCTGCAGCATTTGTGTTGGATCCCATGGGATCTGTGGAATCCCACTGCAGCCCAGGGAACCCCTGAGACAGACAGTACAGCTGGAACAAGCCTCACTTGAAATGACAGTATTGAAGGCAGTGCACATCCAGGGGGAGCAGTGAGTATGTGCAAGTGTGTCTTCCAATATGTGTGCAAATATGTGTGTGTTTATGTTCACAATACAACTTACAGCATGTCTAAACTCTGGGTTCATAATAATTCCTTTAAAAGTTTATCTTTACAGAGTAGCAACAGACAAAGTTGACCTCTATAACTACAGTTCGGCTACGGTTACCCCTTCTACTGGTAAGTGTCACACAGTCCAAATCCAGCAGGTTCCCCAAATTGTCATGAAGACAGACAAATGAGAAAAATAGCAAGTTAGTGGATTTTTGCGGCAATAAGAAAAGCTGACCTGCAATAACAAATATGAACAGCTTTATTCAATGTTAATTTCTGAGTTCAAACTGAAAATTGATTAAAAAGAGGCTGCGGTGAATGCATCTCAGTTTAGCAGTTGACTATTTAGCTAGAAAGTGGTGTTTAAGAGACCCTCTGCAACTCAAAGTAGTTATATTTTTATTCACATGCCCATAGCCAGCTGAGAGCAGCCTGTCCTATGATCTCAAAAGAACAACCGTAGGTGAAATGAATTGGGAAGGATAATACAGTGGAAGGTGAGAACAGAACAACACATGTCAAGGTTCCCCATCTCCAACTAGTTTAAATGTTCAACATGTTTAAAGCTGCTCTAATCAACATTTTTGTTAGATGACTATGCGTAAAGGGGTGGTTTATAGTAACAAACCTATAAAGAATTATTGACTGGATGTACTTGCCCTCAACCCCAACAGTGTGTTTTAGCATCTTTCAGATAACTGTGGCAACTTAACTATTCTGATTCACTCTGTCACTGTTTCCCACCCCAGCAAGTAGCTGTTTTCAGTGAAAACAATCTGATTATCTGATTGTATACTAAATACCCAGCACTAAACAGCAAGCTGGTAAACATAGCAGTGTATTTAGCAGCTTCAGGAGTTGGTGGAGACAGAAAGATAGATAAAGTTA
This sequence comes from Lates calcarifer, assembly GCF_001640805.2. Classification (NCBI taxonomy): domain Eukaryota; kingdom Metazoa; phylum Chordata; class Actinopteri; family Centropomidae; genus Lates; species Lates calcarifer. The sequence goes on along the minus strand of NC_066847.1, from coordinate 26,152,875 downwards.
AAGTGAATATTGGACTTAGATATACCTGGTGATAGGGAACACATAGACAGCATTAGACTCACAAGGTAAACTGACAGACTTCCATGGTATAATGTGTCTTATTCTTTTCACAGAGAGTAAACAATCCATCGCATTGAGCCGAGATTCCTACCTAAAAACTGATGGAACAAATAAATGACACAGGTGCCTGATATCCACCTATCCACCTGAAGATATCACACACTGGTCACAGGCCTGCAAAACTCACTTGAGCGTCCTCAACCCCCCCCCATTTCCCACAGTTATTCAATGCTACACTGTAACGGATCAACTACCTCCCTCTCCTCCAAACGCTCACCCAACCCCAGCCATAGCCCCAGCCCCCCTCTGCCATCCGACCCCTCCCCTCATTCTGCAGCGCGCCAGTCCAGAACAGAAACAGCGTCGTAATTTAAAGAATGGCATGGATCCAACTCAGTGTCTGGGGACTTCTGGAGAACCCTTTGACATGAATGTACTGACCGTAACCCAACCCCAAGAGAGGGGAGGTCAATTATTCTACTGTATATGATCAAACAAGCCATATGCCTTAAGTGAGAATATTTAGCCTGATGCTGCGAGTTATCAAAACTTCCTTTGGTAAGCCGACCTACAGAAATTGTGTGGTATGTGAGACGGGGAGTGATATGGGTGGAAAGCTAAGTTGTCTGCTCTGCTGTATTGTGTTGCTGTGAGCTGCCAATTTCCCCTCTAATTCCAAATCGGCATTTTGCTCTGTAAGTTACCCTTGTAATATGTGTATTTTTATACCTGCAACTGACAAATCTTGAACTTGAACATGAAAATAGTTATTAGATTACACCAAACAGAGTGACAAGTGGCAGAATTAGTTTCTCCTCAACTGTAGATCACCAAATAAAGACCTTTAGAAATTACTGTAAGCATTACACTTACAAACAAAACTGACTACTGATCAAAACCTTTGATCTTCCAAGAAACTCTAAAATGAAAACTGAAAATAATTCCAATTATTAACTTTCGAGCTTCCCAAATGAGGTTATCAGAGAATGTGTGTGTATGGTTGAGTGTGTGGCTAGCTGTTATCTCTGCAGCAATGCAACACTGAGAGACGGAGGGAGAGAGAGTTGAACAGAGCATCTCTGTCTTCTGTTTTAATCAGCAGATTAGATGGTAGTCACTCCTCACTGGATGTGCTTGTTGCACATGTTGATTAGTCAAAAACTGGCAGCTTTCATTATCTGAGAGCAGTAGCGTAAAGTGGGGCTATAAGAGAAGGCCTGATGTCATGCCGGGGGAGGCTGAATAGCACCAGTCTATGAGAGAAAGGCCTTTTGGAAACGTGGACAGTGCCTAATTGGATGAGGATTTCATTGGGCTGCTTGGGAGAACTGGTCTTATGCAATGGTAGAGATGAATAGACGGGGCTTGTGAGCAATGGTGCTAGCGCACAAGTAAGCCTTAATGGTGGCCTGAGAAGCCAAGATTAGATGGATTCCCCCTCTCTTGACACCATCTTTACTACACCTGTTGGTAGCACAGAAGGTCTGTAACCAATGACTGTGGCAAAATACAGGGAATTGTCCCATTACATCCACTTTTATTGAAGAACACAACTTGGTAAAACAATCGGGTCTGGGCACATGACGTCATCTTCGGCAGCAAAAGTAAACATCAAACCCAAATAAAACTGACCTTGTGAGTAAAACATTTAACTTGTATCAGAAAAGGGATAGAGTTCTATTTAACCACTTGAGAGGAAAGGGGACCAGGGTTTATTTTACGTACTTACTCTCAGGAATGCTAACAAACTTGGCTGGGTGAAAAAAATCATATTAACAAAGACTAAGCATAAGTCTTATTCCTAAGTACCAAAGTACAACACTCTAAGCCATAATCACTTCTAAGTCTGGGAATAATACTAGAAAACCAGAGAGCAGAAAATGTAATTATGCATGACAGAATACATGGATGCAGAGTCAAAAGTGCTATATTCAGAGCGTGGGAGAGATTCAGTGTGAGGTTAAGGACAGCACAATAATTCAGGAACAGTTAAATGCCTGTATTGTTCTACATTTTGGTACAGGGAAGTATTTCTCCAAAAAGAAGCCCATCTTGTTTTTAATCGTACAGTACATCTACCAAAGCCAACTAGCCATGGTTTGTTTTGATTTTGTATTGCAGATTTCAGTTGGTAGACTGAGACACAGATCGACAGAGAGAGAGACAGAGATAAAGATGGTGAAGCTAGGAGAGAAAGGTTGACTAAAGAAAGAGAGAGCTGGTGGAGGCAGACAGTGGGGTAGACAGATGGACAAAGAGGCAAAGATAAACTGAGAGACGACAGACATATAGAGATAAAAGCAAGGCAACGTGAGAGCAGGGGTACAAATGGTGCACCTATGCACTAGAGAAATCATTTTGTCTGACATCACGTGCATCCACGCCATGTTACCTGTGCACACCTGAGGTGTTAAGTTACCTACAGAATAAAGGCAACATTCTTGCCTCTCACGCAGGCTAGGGTTTCAGCCACATTTGGACCATCACCAGACAGTGAGAAACTCAATCCACCATACGCCGTGTTGGTTAGACAAGCGAGCATTGCATCATCTTAGGTCACAAGTGGAAAGTGGTTAGAATTGGGTTTGTACAGGTCCGTATTTAAAATATAGAGGAGGAGGAGGGGGAAGAATAATACCACAAAGTTTTTCCTCTGACAAGGTTTTGGGTTCTTAGAAATGACTTCTCAGAAAGCAGAACAGGATTACTCAGCAGTTACTGTTGAGATACCGAGTACACAAAACATGAAATGAGCTGTAATGTCAACAATAAGTGGTCAAATTAGTCTCAAGAAATGTTTACTTGTGGTTAAGTATCAATTCAAACAAGCCAAATGCAAAAGGTTTGTAGAATGCTTTAAGGGCCAAACCAATATAGCTCATTTTAACATGAGAGAGAGTAAGTATCTTGAAATGATGATTGATTATGCAACTAAGTCCAAACTTTATCTTTAGCCAGAAGACAAATAGCAGTCCCTAACATCAGTGGGCTATTTTTTGACCACCGACAGCCCAGCTGAGCATTTTGTAGAATTGTTCTGAGTTTAGGTCCAGGCAGAGTCAGTCGACTGGCATAAACTGTGCTGTGGTCCCTCAGCAGGATTGGGTTAATGGTGTCATGACATCAGGGAGGGGGTATTAACAGTGTATAAGCCTAGACTAACCAGTGCTGAATGACTGCTGGCTGACGCAAGACTCAATGGAATGCTGCCTAGAGCACGGCCACGAGCTCTTGTAGCACCAATACCAGCTATTAGGGTATCTCTGCCACTTCTGCCCTTGAATGGCAGCAGAAACTCTGCATGCATACAAGCAAGAGCTAGGGGAACACACACCTTTATGTGTATTTGTACATCAAAATTCTCTATTTAATCTCTAGGGTGATCACTGCCAAGCATACAGTATTTCAGTCAAAACTCAGTGGAACATAAGCAGCAGACTCAAATCCATTTTAGATTTTTAAGAGTTTCACAAAACACACAAGTCTGAATCCTAGAGTGAGCTGAGTATAGCTTATCATAAGTATAATTATGTGCAATATGTGCAGTCAGCAGCCTTTTGGCAGCCTGTAGTCTAGCAGAGTTCATGCCCCGTCATGCCTGTGCTTACTGAGCATGGACTTGAAATAGCAGGACTGGTGCTGAGGGGGTGAAAGAAACCACAGCTTGAGAGGTTGCCATGTACACAGAGATGTGACCACAACATAATTAAATGAAAGAAAGCAGGAAATAATGGGCAAGGGCAAGGAAAAGAGAAATCCTCTTTGGTTATGAATAGGAGGGTGTCAAAAAAATCACATGCTTGAAAAGACATGACTATGGCATGTTTTAGACAGTATGTAGCAGCAGCCACGTGATCAAACTACTTCATATTCAACCACACTTAAGAGGTTAACATGCATGGGGGCAGTATTTAAGTGTTCCACTGTAGGTTGCCAAGTTGAGTGAAATATCAGTGGTTGGCCAGATTGTGTGTTTCACTTCAGTGACTCCAGAAGGGTTGCTGACTCTGCTTTGCTTGCCTTAATTCTGAAAGGTATATTGAGGTTAAATTAAAGACATACTAATAAATTTAAGTACACAGGATTTTAATCCAATAGTAATTAATCCAACAAGGGATGAATGACAAAGTCAGAAAGCCACATGCACTGAAAACCACTGGACACAATATTAATTCATGCCTGCAGCTTGGTTTTATCCAGTATTTCCCTAGCCACAGAAATCCCACCCATGGAAATGGAAGCTCAATAGTTCTGCCTGTGCTGACAAATTTAGGTGTATCCCAAATGTTTTAACATTCAGGACGGACTGACATCTCTTTTAACAAGTTTTCCCCATGCAAAGGTGCAGAATAGATTCTGGATGCATCCCCCACAAAATCTTACCATGTGCATCAGTCTCTAAGTGCCTCCTTCCATTCTAACCCCACATACCCAGCGAGAGCCCTGATCTGCATTCAAAACACACAGGCCAACGTCGATAGTTCCCAGAATCATAAATTTGGGTGGTTTATGCAACTTTCTGCAGAGACCACATGCAGCCAATAAAGGAATTGATTTGGACGAGTGCCCAAATGACAGGGCAGATTAGACTATCTATGAGGAGTTGCTTTGGTAAGACGTTTGCACATAAAGTTTGATTAGATAATGATCCGGCTCTCTCTCACTCACTTACCCTCTCTCAGTCTATTAATGTTACCTTTGTTAAATACTGTTTCTCAAAGTATTATATAACTGAGACAAAATATTGTATTATTGACTTGATGATGTAAGCTGAAGTGAGCTTTTATACCAAATGCCACATGAAATAATAGAGGGGTATACAATAGAGAACAGTGAAGTGGTACATCTGCAGTTTACAGCACAGGGCAAAAGCTGGATTTAGTGGCTTGAAGATGAAGGAGTAGGCCATGGGTTTCCAAAATATTTTCAAATCCAGCATCCCACATTTGAGAAACCTTTCCAACACACTCCCTCTGGGAGCAGTTTTGCAGTTAAAGCCTATTGATTCAGCACTACAGACCTGCTTAACAAGTGCACTGATAAGACTTTTTTACAGTCAGCCCAGTGGATAAAAAAAAAAAAAAACTTCCTCCTCTCGTTGTGTTAAGTTGCAGTGGCTCAGTTCAATTCAACAATTGCCCACTTTACTGGGGACCCCCTGGAACCCAACCAAGGACCCCCTGGGAGTACCCGGAGCCCACTTTGGGAACCACTGCAGTGGGCTTCACGAGTATCCCTGGGAAAACGCCTCTTTCTCCCCCTCCCCACCCCCAAAGCAAACGCTGCCAAAAGGATAAGGCGATAAGGCGAGACTGACAAAACTCTCACAGAATTGAGTTGGGGGGGGGGTCTGGAGCCCTGCAGGATGGAAAGTAGGCTATGGGCCACCGTAGACTGTTGTTACGCAACTGTAAACAAGGCAGGTTGTTCGACAGACTCAAATCACCGCAAATGTTGGGGAAAGGTGTAAAAAAGTGCACGAGATTTGGACGTCTTGTAGGCACGCTTTACCCAACCCCGGAACAGGCTGGGGTGTCTCCGGCGGAAGCTTCCCACCAGCAGGAATACAGTGAATACAAGCCAGTATAGATTCATGCAACACCCCGATCCGATGAATAAACTTGTTTTCAAAGTTCAATGACTGGCCGCTACGTTGTCAAAAACGGACGGCGTGGACCCAGGTCCCTCTAGGCGGTTACGCGCAGTGCACACATGTGTTCCGACCCGCAGAACAGCGCGTGTCATCACAACAAACACATTAAACTTTTATCACACGCGCCCACTGACCACTCTTCGCGGACTTCTTATTCTCCCCTCTCCCCAAACAAGGAGCACGGTAACTGTTTGTTCCTCCGATAACATGCACTCACCTTAACAGCCAGATCAGTTGAGACAGGCAGCTACCCTCAGAGACAAAAGCGGAGAGTGGCAGTGTGGAGATGAAGGGACAGTCGGCAGCGCTGGATCAGGCCACGGTGGTCAACATTTTCGGACTGGACAGATACACAGAGGCAGTAGAGGAGGAGGCGAAAACAGTGGCGACAGAGACTGCAGGCAGCTCATCTCATGCGGCCGGGGAGGACACACTCTCTCTCTCACTCACACACACACACACACACACACACACACACGCACACACGCACGCAAACAACCCCTCCCCTTTAGACCAGACCACGCCCACGTGTGAGGGGTGATTAATGCGGCGTTCACGTCTTATGGGAATAAGGGCGTGTTCAGAGGATTCCGCTTTTTTTCTGAGGAGCTGTCCTAGTCTGGCAGTTTGAGTTCAGTGTGCTGTTAAAAAAACAGACACGTATAATCTGTAATCAGATTTTGAATAGGTTGCATGAGAAAAATTTTCCCATTTCACACCATTTTTCAAAGAGCTGCTCAACTGCAAGTTATTTCTCCCTTTTCCTTTTAAACAAAGCTGTTGCATAACCTCCTGTATAAAAGTTCAGCCATCAATCAATATTACAAATATGTAATAATCATATTTATGGATTTAATGTACAGAAGAGGATGAAAATAATTTAAAACCTGCTTAAAATACCATAATCAGCTCTACTCTGATATCTGTTCTGTTCACACAACATTTAAACTGTGTAATGTCATGACACAGTTTCCTATAAGACAGGCTACTAATATATACACATTCAGAGGTTGACTTTGGTCTGTCCAGGTCTAAATATTCTTTTGAAAGGTATGCATTTTAGTTTAATTTTATTGAAACATAGGGGGTTGTAAGGTACATCATTAGGAGGTTCATGTCTGCCTAGTTTCCTTCATATGCTTGGAACACAACAGATATAAAAGTAAGATTTGAAATATGATGTGTTTTGTCCCTCAAAATGTAGGTAGAGCTGCATACATACTGTTGTTTCTTGAGAACCATGTGAATAAAGATGGGATCAAACCATAAATGAACTTTAAGTGTATTTTGAACACAGTCAGTTGGTTATACTACATCCAACACTAGACATTCACCAGTGTAAATTTCAAATTCAGTCTCTGGATCATACAAGTGGATTAGTCAACTGGTTTCCTTTTGGTTCCTTCCTGTTTGCCAAAAGATTCTGCCTCTACGAGCCTATTTGACACTGTTAGAACAATGCATGTATTGTGCTGGCTGTAGCAAGCAGATAGCAGAAGTTCATTTGTCATATCTCAGTGTTACAGAGTATTATTATAATACTTTTCAGGACCAAAATGATCACAATGTGGTGAAAATGGACACATGGCAAGAAATTCCTCATGGTACACCATGAACTCAAAAGTTCAAGACAATACTCCACTTTTAATTAAAAGCCCTGCTCTGACAAGCATAATCAGGAGTCAAAACACCAGTAGCTGTGAGGTATGTGTATTGCACAACTGGGGGTCAAATCTCATTGCACCAGGGTTACCTTCCTGCCAAGGTTGTGTTCTTTATCTCCCTGGGCCTTGTAAGTGTATTGCGTAAGACCCTCTGATGTTATATGGCTAAGAGCATCATGAGGAGGTGTACTGTACATTCAGCTCATGTGTTATTGCAATTTAGACTGTTAACTAGTTTAGAACAGGCTGCAGTGACACCAGGGATAACCCAGTAGTCAGTTCATTTTTCATTCTGCCTGGGATATTTCATATGTGGATAAGCTCAAGTGATGGGAACACACCATGGGAGTCTGAAGTGCAAAAGGTCATCAGTCCTGAGCTGTGTGTGTGTGCATTTGTGTCTCAATCAGGACAACAGGGGGCTCACACTGTGTCCCCCTCTCAGTGCATGCGTAAACACATGTTCAAAGAGCAGACATTGTGCAGCCACTGCGTCAGACACACACATATGCTCACAAACAAACACACATCATGTCACTCAAATTCAGGGTTCCACCATGCAACAAAGCATTCCTCCTATGAGACACATTATGTTGATTTCATCTCATCAGACATTCAGCATCACACAGGTCTTTTGTTGAAATTGATTGATCAGATACATAGTAGGCTAGCTAACATCACAAAACAAAGTCAACATAAGCCACCTGCTGATAGTCTGTGTCACTGTGTCCATCACTCATAAGTCAGGGAGTCAGGACTAACAAAGCTGTGTAATATAAGTCAAGGCAGTTGGTGAATGGCTTTCATTAAAGAGTCTCACAGGACTATGGATGAATATGCTTTTAGTAAATGCTGCCACAGAGGGAACTCAACACTTTTCATAAAATTTACAGCTCATTATTTATTGAGTTTGAAAAAAGGAAACATATCTGTGTTACCTATACATCCAGTACAAAGTGTCTGATGTGATCTAAATTACATGGTTACATAAATCTGAATTTTATTAGTCAATATGATGATTGGGATGGTGACATTCTCCGCCTAAGGCCTTGATTTGAAACTGTTATGGCAACAAACACAAACCAACCAGTACGGTTGGTAAAGGCAAGAGTAAAGCCAAACCTAACTGAATTTATTTCTGTTGTATCATGTGGTGTGATCTTCTGGTAATTCTTGATTCAGAAGTTGTTTATGTTGGCGGGATGGTTAACATGGTTTGGATGCGCAACACAGGCACAAGCTCAAACGCACGTACATAACAAAAATATCATTCACACCCACCCACACGCACAGAGACATCCACCCACCCATACACACCCTTCAGAGATTTGTAAGGCAGATTAGAATGGCTGTAGAGTGAGCATGAATTTTGACCCACAAAAAAGCCTGTGGTCCCTGCAGGAATTTACAGCTCTCTCTCTCTCTCTGGCCAACACAGCCAAGATTACTTGTCTACTGCACTCTGTGACTTATACCACTGAAACAATTTACTTAAAATTACCCTGATCTGGTCAGTAAAGTCCCCAACAACGAGATCATGAGGGTACATCAATTCATGTTTTTACCAGGGGACACCCTCACACTTATAAAATACTTTTTTTTTTTTAGGGGAAACAGTATTTGTCAATGCCACATGCAAGCAAATGAGATAATTCAAAAGTAATAGACACAGCATGAGCCTGACCAGCTTATGCAACTTGTTTAAAACAGATAATGACCACACATCTACAATCTATTTGTCAATATGTACCTCTACACTGTGTATTTCCATTTGATGTTGCAACTACTGCGGATATTTGCATCATTCCACTGCTTCTGGGAGGAGGGCATGGGGGCACAATGACGGGTGTTTCAGCAATCAGGAATGCAGGTTAGGTTCAAGTTCTCTGAGAGTCATTTCATGTGACCACATAGTGATGAGTCAGGGCGACAAACTGCTGCCCGGAATAGTAGCTCATCTGTGGTGTGACAGAGAGAGAGAGGTCATAATATATTTCATGAGGACAGCAGGATGGCCACAGTGTACAGGCAACCACAGTGCTGGGAATGGCACAGGCACATTAGAGTGGTGCTTTCCAGGGCAAGGTTCAACCTACCATCTGTTCAGTCTAACATTTTGCTATTTGCAGAGAAAAATAACGTTTATAAATATAGCAAGTCAGTTTTGTCTTGATTACAAAATTATTTATTGGATCAAATTAGGTAAACAAAAATAACCTTCCCAAAAAAAAAAAAAAAAAGGAAAACAATGTGCAACTTAAAAAGCAATAGCTTATAAAATTTTCATGCTATCAGTGGAATAGCTTTCTATCAAAGATTTAAATAAAATGTATCACGGCGATGATCTTCCTTTAGATTACAAAATATACAATGCTACAATGTGCTGTAGGCTATTGTGTGTAGATGAAATCATCTAGCCAAAATGAAATAACTTGTTCTACTTAGAGAAGAAACAGAAAATATCTTAAGGTTTTCACTCTCAGGATAAAACATACAATGTTAAAAATATTTTTTGAGTGTTGGAACTGAGCATAAATTAAATCTCTATAAAACTAAATGCAACTCCCTTTACTCAGATTTATCTCACAATACACAGCAGCAAGCCTTTACACCTGAATATAGATGCTCTAGGTTTTTCCTCAGATCTAAACATACTTTATCTGTAAGTACACCATTTAATGGTAGTGGTCCACAGTCTTTCTATCAACGATAGCTACTCCACATCGTAAACAACCCTACAGAGGAGCAGAGAAAAACACACTAACACTAGCCTAAATCAAGGCCATAGATATGTAACTTAAACTAGTGCTTTCCTACAACTGCCTTTTTGTAGTTTAGAGCCATTACATATTGGTAGTGACTTGTTGATCAATAAACTAATGTCTTTGCTCGCTGTGGCATTCACCATCGATAAACAACAATAACAGTGTTTCAAAAGTATTGAAATGCCAAGGAAAGGAAAGGTTCATCGATATATGTAATATATCAAACATACCAAGGCATGGTAAATCATATCACACCTGCACAAATCTAAATTTCTGCAGAGTACTGATCATGTCTTTAGATTATGAACAGCAGCACAAATGAAGGTTACAAGCTAAAACAGGAGTATAATGAGTTAACAGGCACTAGTCAGTCATCACCATCTTACTCCTCAGAGCAAAGAACTGTAGAAGTTGGCATCATGGACCAGATCTATGTAAAATAACATACTCAATTCATCCATCCATTGTTTTCTTAAATGAGAGAGATGTTAGATTTCAATAATATTAATTTGTTAAACAAATATTAAGTAGTCCAAATCTGAAAACATCATAAGATCCAACTTATTGCACCCCATAAAGAATTTTTACAGCAAACATCATATACATAACACTGAGCAACTGTATAAGGCATCCATGACTTACTGCAGTACAAGCAAATAAAAAAGATCAGAAAAAAAAAATCTGAAAGTAGCATAAACCATTTAAATTTGCTTTCATTGGCACACATTTTGTACAATGTTCCAGTTAAAACTACTGAATTCAAGTACAGATGGCAAGATATGTTTAGGAGCAACACTATGTTATAAAGATGGACACAAATATTTTCCAGCAAGCCACTGTTAGAAGCTGAGAGATCTGATATTATGGATGGAATTTACTGCAAACCTTTCATCTATTACACCTTACTAGGTTACAGGTGTTTGGCCTATAACAGAGTAACATTCCCCTTCCAAGAGGAAATGTTTAAATCATTGTCCTTTTATATAAAAAAATGTTTTATCAGATAATGACATGAAAATAACAAGTCTCCCTGCTTTACTGTTCCTTAAAAATAGTTCAAACGTAAGGCCCCAGACTGGTAGTGAGAGACGTGAAGTTAAAATAACTTTCACTCAAAATATGACTCAATCCAGTTTTCCAAACGTCTGTTGCAAAAGCACAATGGCAAAAACCAGAATAGAATTTGATAAATAATTTCCTGGTTGCGGTGGTGTGGGCTTCCCTCTTATTGCTGAGGGACTGCTGAGGAAGTTGCCTGGATTGTTCCCAGTCTCCCGTTTACTTGTACTGTCTTTGTGGGCACAGCGACCTAGTTAAAAGAAATACAACATGTCATGTTTGAATTTCTCCACTTTGGCAGTGACAGCAATGATAGTTCATTGAATGCATTGCATCATGGTTTTGTGGAATCTAACTGGAGAAAAAATTGCCTAAACTGAAAAGATGTTATTAGTTAATTTTATGCCTCAACACATCTGAAAGAGATGTGGTCAACATTCCTCTGATTATTTTCTTAATCTTAACACTATTCATTCTTTGCTAGTGGTCCTGTCTAGTTTAAATGATGCAAAAAATAGGAATGCTTAACGTTTCTGGCAACTTTAATTTTACACAGCTGTTGACCTAAAGCTGAACTTCATCTTTTTGAATATCATACAGCATTACAATCTGACTGTCCAATGAACCTTTATACGTGTTACGATCTGCGACTCATTCCCAGTTTCCTGGCTGGTGCAACGCAGGAGAGCTTTGTTCTGCCAAAGATGTTTTCCAGTGAGGAAAGACATGAGAAACCAGACCAAAGATGTGAGAAGGAACAGGACACCGGTTTAAATCATATATTTTTCTGTTGCTGTCTCTGGCTTTCTTGCCTCTATCTGTTCTGTATATGCATATTTGCATGTCTGTTTCTCTTTTGCTCACTCCCTCTATTCTTTGATAAGAGTCTCTCTGGGTGAAATTATGCAGTTTCGTGTGCCAACACTCCACAAAATTTTCATTTTTCCAATGAGACGTGAATGCTGTCAAGACTTCTTCAACAACTTTCACTGTATGGTATGTATGTATGGTGTAAATAGATGTATTTTTTTGTATCTATACCTTTTTTAGCCTCCCAGCAGCAGATCCAGAGCGAATGGCCTCCAGCATAGCCTCCCTGGCTAAGGCAGGGTTCATGGGGGTGTTAGCACTTGGACGTGCCACACTGCTAGGCTTACCCTGAGGCAATACAGGGGGAGGAGGTGGAGGGGCAACCATGGGTGCTGGTGGTGGGGGTGGTGGTGGGGTCAAGACAGAAGGTGAGGTGGAATTCAAAGAGGGATGTGAGGAAGAAGAGGGGGCGTCTGCACTTCTCTCGTCCTCAGAAGCCACCTTCCTGAACCTCTCAAGCTCATCTGCAGCCTCAGATTTGGTCTGCAGGACACAAAGGAGTGAGACAACAGTAACTCTAAACACAGACAGAGACTTGAAGCTAGCTGCTTTCACATATGTATAACTGAACTCACACTCACACTAGCCTAACAAGTGCATCAAATATCAAAATCTGACACACATTACAGAGATACTCTCAAGTCCAAACAAATTCTTTTCTGTCCTAATCTTGTTGTACACATTCACATTTATATGATTTTGTCTTATTTATTTCATTGTATGTGGATATTCAGTTGTATTTATTTATCCACTTTTTTGTGAAGCACAAAGTTTTTGGGACTGACAGTCATGCAGCATTCCAGACATTCCAGTTCTGGTAAGGAACCTCCAGAATAGAACCGCAGATGTTTCAGCTACAGCAGCACGTTTCCTGCCCCTTTCATTCCACATGGGTTCTTATATGACAGCAAACCACAGTGCACAGTCCACACAGAGGGATGGAAATAGACACCCATGCTTGCATAACTTGGTTCATGCATGGAACTGCTAACTAGCTAACAACACAGAGAAAGAGATGAGAGAGACATTCACATTTCCTTCCACATGGCCATTGCCATGCAATGGCATAAGAAGTATAGACGTAGTATAAGAGCATAAGAGTATACAACCATACTAGTGGCTCGGTGAAGATATAGCAAATGTTACAGTCAGCATGTAACATGCTCATAATGACAGTGCTGACATGCTGTTTAGTAGGTATAACGTTTAGGTTTACGATTTCTTTGTTATATATACACACACACACACAAACACACACACACACACACACTACTACTACTACTATACTACTACTATCTGGTGGCACTAGAGGGAAAATCAGGGGGTCACCAAAGCCATCAGAATTCACTCTCTGTGGACCATGAATGTCTGTATAAAATTTACTGGAAATTCAGCCAGTATTTGGAATATTTCTGTCTGGACCAAAGTGGTGGTGGTGACCAACCAACACCATCATTTGAGCTCCACAGCTTGCTTGGCTAAAAAGAATACTATTGTTGAGGTGTAAATAGAAGCAAATTAACAGTTATTTGAGGATAAATGTGAATACATTCAAGGAAGTGCAGTGATATTACATAAAGAGTATTTTACCTTCTTCAGCCTGCCAGAGTTGTTTTGGCCTCTAATGGCAGCCAGAAGAGCAGACCTCTCATTCTCCTCTTCAACATAAGATGCATTCTTCATGCTGCTGAGACCATTAGTGGATATCTGACGATGAAATAAAAAGAAGGAAATTAAAATCTCTTTTCTTCCTGCCAACAACAGCCAGCAAAATAATATTCTTAAGAGATTAGGAATTTAGTGTATTTCTATCAATGGTAATGAGGTAAACGCTACCCATTTCTCTTGCAATTCACTCTTATCCATCCATCCATCCATCCATCCATCCATCCATCCATCCATCCATCATACTACACTTATCTCACCTTCTTGAGTCTTTCCCTGCCCCCCCCCATCTGGATTGCCTCCATCAGGCTGCTGTGCAGAGACGTTTCTTTCTCCACAGATCTACTGATCACTGGTCTGAACTTTTTAACTGGCCCAAACAATGTCACCGGCTGTGAAACATCATCACCATCTGACACTTTGACAGAAGGTTGTGGTCTTGCATCAGGTGTTAAGTGGGTGGCTGTCTTAGTCATGTCCCTTGTGTTCTGAAGACAATATGTGGAGTATTAAGTACACTCTAATATACAGTAAAAGATGTATTGTTAATAATCTGCATACATAGAGACTGTTAACATGCAATTTTTGTGATCCAGGTTTTACTTACACTTCTCTGGTCCTGGGATATGGTCTTGGGGGCTGTGGGTGGTTTGGCAGATGAGAGTTGAGGACTGCTTTGTGCAGGGTTGGGGCTTCTGGGCCGAATATGTTTAATATTGGTGGCCACATTTATCTGGGTGGGGCCACTAGACTGAATGTGCTTGTTCTTGGCTGTTTCTGTTTCCAGCGTATTAGAGCTTCCTTTGGCCAATCCAACACAACTTCCAAATCCTCCCCTGTTCGGTTTCACTTCTCCAGAACCTCTCTGGCTATCTGACACAAACTCTGGGTGGCTCATAAACCTCTTAGTACCAGAAGGATTGAGTTTGGAAGCAGAGTCATCCTCTTTAATATCTGACAAAGATGACTGGGAGGATTGGTGTGGATTCACTTGTATGGACCGACCCGATCTCTGGAAGCCAATAGTCTGTGTTTTCATAGAGGCAGAGGAGTCAGGGACATTATGGATAGAGTTCGGTTTAGCTGGGGTCTTTGGGGTGTTTTTAGTGATGGCAGATGCCACATATTGGCTTGAGGTTCGCCTGGATGGTTTGAGGAAGGACAGGTCTCTTTTCTCGTCTGGAATGAGTGGAGGAGGAACAGTAGGTTTATTACTTGGCTGCTGAATGTTTTTGGACACTGAAATCTTGCTTTCCACCTCTACCCGCTCCACCTTTGCAACATGGACATCTTTCACTGGCTCTTTAGCTTCTTCTTTAACCTTCTCTTTAGGCCGGGTTCTCTCTGCAGGTGTAAACAATGTACTTTGTGTTGCTTTCATGTTCTCAGTGTTACTGGTCTTCAGTGTAGTTTCTGAAATTACAGTGGGAGTACTTCTTGCACCATCCATGTTCTCCTTAGCCTTATTAATCTGAACTTTGCTGTGGGGCACAACAGTCTCTTGTCTCTCATTTGAGCTCCAAAAAGATTTGGCTTTTCCCAGAAGAGGAGACCCCTCGCTGCAATTAATCCCTGACTCTGATGAACCACCAACTCTGTTCCGGGAGATACCCACTTTCACCATGTTTCCTTGATCATCAATCTTAATGGCGCCCGAAATTAATGCGACAGCTGGATCTCCTGTAGCAGCATGTGTGACAGAAGGTTTGGGAGGGACCACAGTGAAAGTTTTCATACCAAAGCGCGATGTGACATTGCGAGTGATTTTACCATTCAAAGTAGTAGAGCTTGAGTTGTTGTGGTAAACTCTATGCATTTCTTCAGCTTTTTCTGTAGACATTGATTTCTGATTGGTTGGTGGTACAACAGGTTTCTTCTCTTGAAAAGATTGAGCATTACTTTTGGCAGGAACAGGTTTTATCTCAGTGCTCTTGCTCTGTTTCTGCATGTCGACATTAGATTTCACTGCTGATGTTATTCTTTGTTCGTCCTCTTTCACACTGTTGGCTTCAGTGATACTCATCTCTTTAATTTTTCTCTCTATTATCTTTTCTTCCTTCTTATCAACTATAGACTTGTTCTCAGCTGACTTGCTATGCTCAGGTGTGCAAGCATTGTTGTTTTTGTTCTGTGGCTCCGTACTGGACTGTTGACAAAAACCTGGACCTGTGATAAGATGAGGTATGAAAGGTATGAGTCAGTTTAATATAAAAATTCTAACAGCTTTTTAACAGTATTGTATTGATACCACTAAGCTTTAAAACAAAGCATGAATCTGTGAACCCTGATGGCACAAAGTGCCAACAAAAATGTGTTTTTCTATTGCTCTTCTTACCTTTGCTGCCAGCTGACTCAGTCCTCCTAAGTGACTTTGCCTCATTTTCTACAATGTTACGTTCATAGTCCTCTAGTACTTCATCTATGGCTGTGACTGGCACATCCATGTCCACTACAGACACTGGCACCTCATTACTGTCTGTGGACATGGTATAGGGAGTCTCCTTCGCTGAGACAATATCTATGTGGTCTGGAAAAGGAGGGCAGATATAATACTTAGGTACTTGGGGCACATTTTGATTTGGATTTCTAAGGACCATGGCTATTACAAAATTCATTTTTTGGAACAGACACTTTGGACCACAGTTCAACAACTACATTACACTAAGCATATAAATCCAGTTTAAGGCATTCTCCCTCACCTGCAAGGTCTGCCTCAAAATCTGCCAATGTCTGATGGAGCTGGGCTGTGATGTCATTGTGCCTGAGGAAGGTATATAAAAATATGTGTCAATAAGACATGTAAAAACAAACCATTTCATAACAAGGCCTATAACATCTGAACATGCAAAAACAGATCAACGCATAGGGGCAGCCAAAATACAGCACTCTCTCTGACTCCATGATTTTTATTAACAGTCAACCAGCTACCACCAAACAGCTGTTATGAATCGCTTATTTTATGCTGGCATTACATCTAGCACCCTTCCCGTTACTAATCTGCCAAAAGTGTAAATGCAGTTCAGTAGTAGGAGACAGAAAAAAAGGGTGTTAGTTTTAAATATCTTGTGCTTGTTCAAAGTTGAATTCTATTTTTATTGGAGCCTGTTGGCTTTGAAACATGGAGCAGTAAAGATATTATTACCACAGTTCAAACTTCCTTCAAGGGTTCAACAGAGCATTCTCATGGGTTGGTAGCATATTAGCCATAACAAATTGCAACAAGGAAGCCAAACCAAATAGAATTTGTCTTCTAAGAGACTTGGACTGGTTGTCTTTTCCTCAACGATTCTGAGAAAACAAGGTTATAGTGCTTTCCTGGAATACTGAGGAGCCAACAGTATCAGGCCAGACCCTGGATTCATAAAGTTTCTCTCAGTGAGAGCATCGATCCAGGATCCCTGGTCTGGGCACATTACCATACACATTTCACAACAACATGAAAGGTGAAAAGTGATCTGGGGCAGCATTTATTTTCCACAAAA
This sequence comes from Lates calcarifer, assembly GCF_001640805.2. NCBI lineage: Eukaryota > Metazoa > Chordata > Actinopteri > Centropomidae > Lates > Lates calcarifer. The sequence goes on along the minus strand of NC_066847.1, from coordinate 26,135,657 downwards.
GCCTTTGAACAAGGGCCTAGAACCATAACTATGAAAGCCCAGTACTAAAAGTTGAGGGTGCCAGGTTTGGCCACAACTCAAGTATAACACATGGCAAGAACTGCTCTTGGTTATTACTGCTAGCACAGTTTAAAATTGTAGAGACTTTTAAGGTTGGTTGAAACTGTGATGGTTCTCTCTTCAGGGGAAAATACAGGTGTGAAAATAAACTTGACTGCCAAAAGCAAGAATCCAGCTGAATGCAGGTTTTACTTATCAGCAGTTAGGCTAGCTCAAACGATAAAAAGGCGAATGGCACATGCACCATTTTGCCTGCCAGGAAACTAGGATCAATTAAAATGGATTTAGTGATAAAAGGTGACAACATTGAGAAGATGAGTACAAGTTGGAAGACGGAAAAGTAAATACTGGGAGGCATGAGCCCAGATAGATGAATGAGTAAGGTAGACCAAAGCCAAAAGCAGATGTCTTAATATGCCTCATCATCTTGAATGAAGCTTCAATCATCTTTTTGGACAAAGAAATCATTAATCATAAATTATATAAATGTAAATAGAGTGTGCTTGACTTAATTTACTTTCCTCCCTCACTGCTGTCTTCAATAGACTGCTGTCTTCAATAGACAGTCTTCAATCATCTTACTTTAATTTGACATCTTTCTCTGCTTTCTATTACTTCCTCTCTACCTATGTCTTGATCCCCAGGTGGCACATCCCTCATCACTGTCACTGGAATTGTCCCGTACTGGTCCTGGCAGTCTCTCTCCTCTGCCTCCACTACTTCCATCCAGAGACAAACTCCCATCTGGCGATGTGGGTTGGGTGTCAGATGGAGAGCTGACCATGCCTGAGTCCTCGCCCTCTCCCATGCCCTCTGAAGCGGCATAACCCTGGTCAGGCAGGCTGCTGCCACCACTGCTGCTGCCAAGCGACAGAGTTTCCGCCTCAGGTGTTTCAGTTTCTGGTTTCTGGCCTCTGGCTGCAGAGCTGGAGTGGAGCCAGGCTGGTAGAGGATAGAGGGAGATCTGCATCAGTATTGGATCTTATCACTGTGCTTTAAAACTGTGAGTACCTGTTAGCAACAATCAGTTTCAACATCCAAATCAAACTGTTTCCAGTGGCCTAGGGTTATGTTTAGTGAAAGTAAACAACTGAGAGTGGACTTGTATTTGAGTGGAAAAACACATTTGTCAAAATTAGACATCAGAGAGGCCGCTGGTTTTTTAGTCAAGCCATGCATCAGGTTCAAAAGACTTTTGGTACCTAAAAGATTAATACTGAGAAAAACAAATCATGAGGACATTGATTTGGAGGATGCAGAGCAAGCATGAAGAGCTAGAAAAGAGGGGAAAAAAACAGTGGAAGTATTTATGTTAGTTTCAACATTCATTCTGACGCCACACACACACACAAACCAGAAAACACAAGCCAAATATATACAAACACATGCCCAGAGCACAGCCACTTGTGGCTTGATAAAACAGCTTTAATGATGTGTGGGTGTATTTACTGTAAACAAACCCTTTTAATTAGATTTTTACAGTACTCTTTTAGGTTCCAGTGAAAGACAGTATTGCTTCATACCCTCTCATCTCTTTAGTACAGTCATGCTCTGGTCAGTCCTGTGGGTTTTGGAGAAGTTACTTAGTCTGTCACTGATCTCATTGAACTCTAGGCCAAGAGAATAAAAATCAATGCACCATTTTTCAGGTTTCAGCAGCCCAGCCAGAATGCACAGCACTGGGAACTCAACAAGGGATTCTTTAAAATTACTTTAACAGTAAGTGACCTTGTTAGTGATACCAGGTGTCTGTGAGTGTGTGCATGCATTCAGGCACACATTGTGCTCCAATATGTCTTGGTATGTGTGCAGGTCCTTGTGTGTTTGTGTGTAATAGGTCTGTCAGTTTTGGGCCTCGTCCTAATGGTGTGGAGAGAACAGTCAGTTCCAGGAGATGTGGTGATGACTCACAGGGCTGTCCTCCCAGCTCCTTCCCAGCAACAGTTTAGTCATGCCAGCTACAGCCACAACCAGCAGACACACACACACACACACAGACAAGTGCACTGTCTAATGCTCTCTTGTGTGTTTACACAAGTATAACATATGCTTGTATTACAAACACATGTAATCATCCACACTTAAACCTCCAACTCAATATGACCATAGGCACATGCCTCTGTTAAAGCCAAACAAAAGGTGTCTCCATTCCCAAGCAAACCAATACTGTGATGTGTTACTTTCAAAATCTGACCATGGCAAGCCATGCACAATCCAAAACCAAAAAACCTTAAATTGTGATCCAGTCTTCAACGGTTTAATTGAAAAATGTCTTTCAAACAAATCAATAGCATAAGTTCTACTGGCTCAAGAAGTATACACTCACTAGGCTACACATTTGCATCACAACTTAATGACTTACAACTTGCAGAGGATAAATTACATAAAAATTGCATTACTTTATTGAATTACTTTTTTAAAAATCAGATCTTCCAAGTACACTGTTGTAATCAGAGCTAACAATGAACGGTTCTCATCTAAAAATGTTAAATTCTACTTCACTGAAAAATTATTAGATTCTGTGGCACCACAATAGCTGCATTCATACAGTTACACACAGAACAAGTCATGATAAAAACAAGGGCTCCATTTCCTTGACATGACCACAACAAAAAAAGAATATTTTCTATGTCTATGAAACAGGCTTCCCTTAAGACCAGATTTCTTGCAGTTTTTTACCCAAACATCCAAATGATGTACTTATTTTGCTCTCACCCCCAAGAATTTAACATTTTTTCACATAAAATATCACAGCAGACATCACAGCAATTTTGAATCCTTACCATCATTTAAAAAACAAGCTGCAAAGCGTTCATCTAACTATAAGCCATCGGTGTGTAGTGTCTTTTCAGTGAAGGCTATGAGGAGGTGGAGGTCTTTTATTTCAAATACTTTAAAATACATGAGCCACTAACACCTAAAAGCAACATGTCATTGATAGATCACCCTTTCAATATTATTGCCAAAGGCAACATGCATTCAGGTCTCAGGTTTCTAAAGTAATCCCCAACACCAGGCACAAAGAGAGAAACATACGGTGTCCAACTATTGATCTGCAGATATCACATCACCAAAAATACTGGCTGATAGATATACTGCATGGCCTTGCCTTATAACCTCATTTTAGAGTGTCACTCATCAATCACATTGTAACTGATATGTCTAGGGTTTAGCTCATCTGTCATTGTATAGTCCTCTGTCCACATTCTGTGTCCACTTTTAACTCTGATCTCATGCATAATCAATGACAAAGTTTAAGCTGGAGATTAAGCTGAAATGCAAAACCATCAAAAGTATATACATACATTTATAAAAAAATAATAATAATAATAATAAAAGAAAGAAAGAAAAATCTAACACATAAAAGTATTGCTTTAAGCAGGAAACTGGAGAGCATGACTTGCATTCACTTATGGCATCTTCTGTCCTAAACAGGATCAAATCCAAACCATCATAAGGACAGATGCAGTAAAGGTGCTGCAAAGTTACTCCTGTGAGTCCACTGTGACACCAAGTGAAAGCAAGTAATCGAGACAGAAAATTCAAATTACGATAGAATTGAGACTGTAACAACAAATACAAGCGGACAAAAGAAACAGTAGAACATTCCTCAAAAGAATAACAGGGGGACGGTGAAGGTCAGAGGAAGGTCCAGCAGAAATGAGAAGGGCGGAGAAAAAGCAAGGGGAACAGGTGAAAAGGACTGTTGGACGAAGGAAGGGTCAAGCCAGAGGGAGACTTCAGGAGTGTTTAGGGCGCAGACGCACAGGCCCACAGCAGTACACTACAAATGAGGGTGTGGGGTGTGGAGTAAAGAAAAGAACAGATGTGATTTGAGATGGATAGATCATCAACATTGTACTTGGTGGAAATGGCAACGGAAAAGGCATCCAGAGAAAAACCTTAAAGTAAAGACCGAAAGAAACCGAGTACAACAAGCAGTGAAACAAAAACACAGTAGTATTTTGGTCATCTAGCCTTTATCATGCAGAGAGGGCATTCAGGGACAGAAGGTGGCTTACATACAATTCAGCATCCCTTATGTTATACTCCTATGTACTGTATAAATGCAACATAAAAGGCACTCCAGTTGATTGGTGTTGACCTCAGCCCTTACCGTTGGGCCCAGAAGAAATAACAGGGCTTAAAGATATATAGATATGAAGCACCTTGACCTCACATGGACCCAGTATCACTTAACAACTCAGCTGCCTGGTTCAGTGATTGAGAGATGGAAAGCATGTGAGGACACAGTGCAGTATTCATATATACACACATGCACACAGATTTGGCAGTCAAGGATAGTTGCAAAAATACAAACTGATTTGAGAAAAATAAAGTAAAAGTTAGAAAACCAGGAGAGCAGCTTCTAGGAGAGAAAAGAAAGAGAGTGAAGGAGAAGGAGAGGCAGTCCATCTGGGACCTACACTGGGGAGCTACTTCCTCCACTTGCATGGGACTCTCTGGGGAGTTACTTTCTGTGGGCTCAATGGGAGGAGTTGATAGGGTAGGGGGCAGGACAAGCTGTGGTGGTTCCCGGGCCGGGGAACGCCGAGGTTTGGGCGGCGCTAGTTGATCAGCAGTTCCTGGAGGAGAAACAACATGCAGGCAGGGCAGGCAGTGATGGCCATGCTTGTAAAAATGGGGAATGTGACACAAACATCTTAAATACAAACTTCTTATCTAATCAAAAGCAGCAAAGAAAACATGTAATCAACAAGATCTTTGTTTTTTATTTACTCTGGCAACATATTGGCTGCTGTGTTTTTGTATGATGCTTTCTTTGTTTCTGAGCCATGGTGGTTGTCATTTTCAGAGTGCAGTAAGTTTCAGTTTACAGTACACTCATTTGCAAGTTTTTACCATTGCTCCTGTGGCATTTCACAGTTTGCTTGACTGTGGGGGGGGCAACGTTAGCAAAAAAAAGTCCTGTAAAATATCAGCTGAAGATTTACTAAAAGTGACTAGTTTGCAGCTACCTTGAGTTTCCATAAATCCTGTATCTTTTAAAATCTAGAATAAAAATAAATATGTACCAGGAGCAGAACTGTTGTTTCTTAGCTGCATACTCTACCAATTTGTAATATGAGCAGTATATATGTATGTGATCGTACACACATTAAGCACAAGGGACAGGTAATGCTGAAAGAAGTACAGACTGACCAATAGGACTAAATCAATCTGGATAACATATTGGGAGGTAGGGGCAAAAAGCAATTACAAATACAGTTAAACAGCACTGCTGAAATAGATCTACCAAAATTTCCTTATAAGGCTTGTGATGCATCAGTGTGGTGTGTCTTAGTCAGCAGGTGCTGTCTATGTGCTACTTTATCTGTTTACTCTGTTGTCAACAATAGGAGGGAACTGAAACAGCATGCAGAGCTGAGATGATAAACTACACCATCATAACCTTGGCAGCCTCTGGAACACACACAAGCAGGTTGAAATGGTTGAATCCTCTTTCCCTATTTATTTATAATTTATACTTTCACTGCATGGAGCTGCACTGAAGCCTTAGGTGCTGCACTAAGTAGCAGTATTATTAACATGGACACAGTCTCAAAAAACAGTACAGTACTGCTGTATATCACTTTGTAAATATGAACCAATAAAGGTTGTGCCAGATATAAACATAACATGGAGATATACTAGATATAAAACAGAAACAATAATTTACATTTTACACTGACCTCTCTGCTTCAACATGAAGCTTATGAGAAAACTAAAATTCCACATTCTACATGTTTTCTTTAATTAACTACGGCAATTTTGTTGTTCTCTGATTTCAACCAAGCTTTAAATTCAGACTGATATAAACATCGACATAATGTTTTCCCCTGCCTAACATATAGAGCACACACAAACACACACCTGAATCCACAGGCATACTCATAGACATTTTACGTTTCAACAGCTCAATACAATTTGAACATATACGGTAAATATGACCTTACACCAAGTGCTCAAAGAAGCAATGGTGAAAAACCGAGATTTAAATCTACTGCAGCTCCACTTCTGTTTATTTAAAATTCTAGATCTTTATCACAAAGCTTTCTAGAGCAAATGGCAAACAATTTACGGTTTGACATACACATCAGTTTTGCTAAAATGAAAGGCTATATAAAACCTACAAAATTACAGACTAAATCAAACATATAGAAATGAAAGACTAACTGAAACCTAATAAATGTTCTGTGTACATTTCTGGCTCTGCCTATACAAGCATGAAGGTACCACTATATACTGTACATGCAGGGTGTACCTGTCTAGCCCTAACGTGTATACCAGCTATTCATTCACTGCCAAATATGTACTGTTCATATATAACGAGTTGTCAGGTGTGGATGTGAAAAGTAGAAAAGTTTATGGTGAGGTTGTCTGTAGGACAAAAAAGGGTGTCTTTTAAAAGAATGTGGCTTTGAGAATAAAACTATTTTAGTACAAATACACATTTTAACTCTGTGAATATTTTCTAATGCATCGTGAAGAGGAATAGAGGAAGACTGAAACATAGGAGAGAGTCAAAGCAAAAGAGAGGAGAGAAGGTGACGCACTGTCAGCAGAGTGTCACAGTAGAGAAAAAGAGAAGTAGCTAAGTCTATAAATTTATTAATGATCCTCATGCTGTCTGTTCTATCCTGTCTAATGCAAAAACCTCCTCATACTTCATCCTTTCTCCTGCTTTCATCTGCCTGTCCATCATCCTCCTCCTCCTTTAAACCCTCTAGTCCCCTTGTTTCTACCTTGCTATGCTGTCATTCCACTGCCAAAACCTTCCCATGCTCCTTTCTCTGAACTTCATTCTGGTACTCTCACCTTTCTCATCCGTTTTCTGAGGTCTGCAACTCTCTCATCTCTGCCCCTGTCAAACACAGCAGCCCTCTGCTGCAATCTCACTTTGCTACAGAGAAACATCTAGGTTATATGAAGATCGATATGAGGCCAGTGAAAGTTCAAGCAGAGCCTGTTTAAATCTGTGATGGATCTGTCTGACTTTATATCTGCCAGCTTTGGTGGTTTGTGTGAGGGGCTGCATGCATATGAGAAAGACAGGGAGAGAAATAAAGAGAGGGACACAGAAAGAGAGAGGGAAAGAGAGAGAGATAAAAAGCGAGGGATTGATAAGCATGGGCAAGAGACAAGGACTGCACTGTCTCATGAGCTATGATGAAAACCAGCTCCACTAGTTCCTGTACCATAAGCCATGACGTGCGCTCTCACGCGCAAGCACGCACTCACACACACTCACTCACTCACTCTCACACACACACACACACACACACACACACACACACACACATACACACAGAGAGGTTCATTCTTGACAGTTATTCAAATGTTGCTGCTGTGTGACGGCGCAGTTCTCCAAGGCAGAGGTTCAGAAATCTGTGCAGGGCAACTTCTGACCGTCTCACTTCTTTGACATATAGAGAGAGTGTTTACCATCACTCTCAAGAGTTCAGTGATCAAGAGCCTAGTTCATTTTCTTTGATGAATATAAACATTGGTTTAAATCACACTTTAATTTGCAATGTTATCTGATTAAAACAAAGAGAGTACATGGCATAATGATACATAAAAACAACAGGCAGATCTCATTACAGCTTCACTGCCTTTCTGCTTTATAATTATAAATACTTATAGATGGCATTTGGTATTATTCCTGTTGATAACATGCTGTTATGCTGTTGGGGAATATAATAGTCTACCAGTGCTGGTGTCTCTGCCTTTAATTTGTGAAGAAGTCTGCCAACTGAGAGATGTTAAGCAATTACTTCAACAAAATAGGTTGTGTCATCACAAACAATGGAAAAACACACATAATTACAGTGTGTTTTCAGAGAGCAAGAATTTAAGAGTATTACAAATAAATTTATATTTTTCTAAGTTGGTAACATCTAAACCTATGTCTTCAAATGTCAATTTTTGTGTATGGTGTGTTGATTGTCTGTTATTTACCCATTGCGCTGTGTCTGTTGTTCTCAACTTCATCCAGTTTCAGATTGAGGGCCGACTCAGTCTCCGACCTGGAGCTGCTGGCCGAGATCACCTCTTGATTTAATTTGGCAGCCAAGCTGCTAGACTCCTGTGATTCCTCCATCCTGCTACTAAAGCTCTTTGGTGCTGGCTGGACCAGCACAGAGCCGCTCACTGTGCTGCTGGAGAGGCTGCTGCATTGGGAACCAGCCTGGTCTAGGTCAGCATCTGAGTCATCAAGGCTGTGGCTGAGTTCAGAGCTGGAATCCTGGACAGCTAGGCTGTCAGTGGTGCTGCTGCTTGGGGTTGGGGAGCTGGTAGCTGGGATGGCAGGTTGTACTGCTGTTTTCAAGGGGGCTGGTTTTACTGTTTGCATTACCACAATGGTAGAGGAGACTGGAACTGACTGTGCCACCTTGGAGCGGAAGGCTGGGGTAGGTGTTTCAGTAGCATGGCTATCAGGAGTGGGAGCAGTAGAGGCTGAAGTTTCATCAGAGCCTGGGGTGATGGAAGCTGGGGTTGGTGGAGGGGCTGGAGCCTTTCTTTTCCTCTGTTGGCTTTCTGAGCCAGGACCCATCTGATAGAAAATAAGAGAAAGAAAAGGAGAGAGACAGTAGAGAGTTAATTTATGCGAGCACCTTGTGTATGTGTGCTTGCATGTGTATGCGTGTGTGGCCTAACCATGAATCAGCCTGTAAATTCAGTCTGCCAGGACTGAAGTAGAGTTTACTACTGAGTAATTAAATCAAGTGGAGTTCTGGCAGGCGTCTGAGTCTTCAAATCCATCAGAATGTCAACATTCCTTTTAAATTATCCTACAAGAAGACATATAACAGCTGGCAGTGATACAGTTAATCTAATGTAGTGTTATTGTGATAGCAGATATTGATATGTGTACTCTGGTGTTTCTCCTAATTATTCGTGGGGACATTAACTATCATTCAAATGTAACACTGCCTTGCTGAATTATTTGTAATGCTGAAACGCATTTCAGGGGGTGGAATGACAGCTCAGTTATTAGCAAAGACATGTCATTTCTTCCGTGTGTGCAAACACAAAAGAAAAAAATCTAGAAACTCTTGTCATGTTGTTTTCTGTATCTTCACATTAACATTCATTTCAGTTCAAACACTGTTTTTGGCAGACAACAAACTAAGCTACTTAGGCAGGAAGTCAATGATAGAAAAAAGTCAAATATATGAAGTGACATTCAGCTCATTTGATGTCTCATAACATTAACACTGTTTTACATCTTTTATAATGAATGTGATAGCAAACCAAAATCCAAAATTCAGGCTGGTTGGGAGCAAGTGTTTTTTTATATAGAGGGAGAGGAGGGTAAAGGAGGAAAGATAGAGAGAAATCTGATAAAACTATGAATCGACTAACAAGTACAAGAATATCTGTTTCATTCCATAGGGAAATGGAGTCATTCTCACCCTCCTGTATAAGTGATCTCACTCTGTAAAGTCAGTTTTCTATGAATCAATTTAAAAGTTCTATGGGCAGGTTTGAACAGTATGGTCGTCCTTTTTTCTAAGAAATACAAATTGCCAGTGTGGTATTCAACTTTTCTTCACTCTGAAACTCTACTGAGAACATGCCCGAAGCTGCATGTACTGTTGCATCATACAGCAACACTACATGCAGCTTTTACTATGGCAAGAGACAGATCAGGCCATCTTGCCTTTCTGCAGGCAAATAGGGTTCACACATATGAACTCAATGAACTCACTGCATGGCATGCTATGAAAATCCAAATGGCCCCCCAACTGGTTGTCTTTCTCTTCCTTGGTCTCCTGCTTCTCTCCCTGTCTGGCATTCATACATACATGAATACAGACTTACCATTGATGTGGGCCAAAGTTGAAGCTGAAATGGATGACTGACTTGCCTATGAAGATTCAATGTGTGTGTGTGTGCATGTGTGTGTGTGTTTGTATGTGGTATGCATGCATACATGTGCGCCAGTATATTTGTGTGTTGTGTGTGTGTTCCCTGCAGAGTGAAACATAAGACTGCAGCCAAGCCCTGCTATGAAAGGAAGAAAGCTGTGGCCTCAACACACATGCACATGCATTGCACACACACTTTTCTGTATGACTATATGAGCACATATACACTCTCACAAATGCCCACAAGTGCACGCACACATGAGAAGGAACAGTATATCTCATATGTCAGACTGAGCTGGGGTGTATGGATTAGGGGGTTGTTGAGGGTTGCAGGGTTAAGTGTGTGCTGCTCTCATGGGCTTATTGGCGCCATGACTGGGAACGCAGCATGTACTTAAGATTGTTAAGAGACTGAAGCCAAGACTCAAGACTCTATATTATACCACATTCAAGGTCACACTATACATTAAGTTAAGCTCACTATGTAATATGATTATGTATACACTGTGTTTATGTGTGTTGTTTACTGATTTTACATTTGCAGCAGTTTTTCAAACAAGAGGAGCAAGCTGTGTATCATCAGGGTAGATGATCCTGGTCAATGGTTAAGAAAAGATCACTTTTGTCAAGCAGCATGTGTTGCAGTATGCACACATGTATTGCTTCGAGCTAGAGGCAGGATCTAGCCACTTTTGCTTTTCATTTGTCAAGTCAGCCTTGATTCATGACATCACAAGTCAAGTCACAACAGACCCAAAGGACTGTCAGAGCACTGAATGTATTCTCAAGTCCTGATGCATAGAGTATAGTCAAGTCATGTTGCATCAAATCAACAGCAGAGATATTGTCAAATTAAATCAATGCAAAGTGGTGAAAGTAAGTGATG